>NW_024349803.1:1329471-1557373 GCF_902729225.1 Pteropus medius | reverse complement strand
GTGTGTGACATACATAACAGAATTTACCATCATAACCAATTTTCAGTGTACAGTTAAGTGGTATTTAGTACATTCATTTTTAGAACTCTTTTAATCTTGCAAAACTAAACTCTGTACCTGTTAAACACTAACTCCCCGTTTCTTCTCCCAACCCCCGGCAGCCAGGATTCCCCTTTCTATGAATTTAACTACTCTAAGTTCCTCGTACAAGAGGAATCATACGACATTTATCCTTTTCCAACTGGCTTGTTTCCCTTAGCATAATGTTCTCAAGGTTCATCTGTGTTGAAGCATATGTCAGAAATTCTTTCCTTTTTAAAGCTGAAAAATATTCCATTGTAGGTATATACCACATTTCCTTTATCCATTCATCCATCGATGGGTACTTGGGCTGCTTCCACCTTTTAGTTATTGTGAATAATGCTGTTATGAACATGGCTGTACAAATATCTGTTTGAGTCACTGCTTTTACTTCTTTTATTTACTCTAACATTTTTCATGGAAAATTGAAAACAGAGAGAATAGTATAATGAACCCCCATGTACCCATCGCCCAACTTCAACGAATATAAGTTCATGGCCTATTTTGTTTCATTTTATACCCCCACTCACTACCACTCTGCTCTGAGATTATTGTGAAGCACATTTCAGGCAAAATATTTCATCCACAGCATTTTAGTGTGCATCCCCAACAGATAAAAAGAACTCTTTATAAACATAACCACAATACTGTTATCTTAAAAAATGAAAATAATTTCTTAATTATTTTAATCAAATTTCCAAGATTCTCTAATGCTTTCTTTCATCGTATTTTTTAAAAGATCAGAATCCTAGTTAGGTTCGCACATTACCGTTGGCTCTTATTATGTCTCAAGTCTTTTTCAATGTCTATCCTGACCCCTTACAATTATATTTGTTAAAGAGGCCAGGTCATTTATCCTGAGGAATCCCCAGATTTTGGCGATTACATCCCTAGGAGGTTGTTTGAGATGATCTTCTCTCTTATATTTCCTTTAATTGGCAGAAAGATCTAGAAAGCTAATGAGTTTTGGGTTCCATATTTTGGCCAGAATATCATATAGGCAAGGCCGTGTGCCTCCATCAGAGGCACTTAATGTCTGGTTGTCTCCTTTGAGGACGTTAGGAGAAATTGATGATCATAACCTACAGATTGCTATCATTTCTTCTTTTATAAGATGGAACACGTAAAGAAAACTCATCCGCATCAACTATTTGGTTACCCTGAGGAATAGTTCATAGCAGAAAAGCAGGAGAAATAATTAATTATTTTCCTTTATTTGCCAGTTTTTCTTATTAATGAGTTGATTCCTTAACATCATCCAAAGTTGAGCATTTTTAAAGATCATTACAGTCCAGTGGATTTAAACATTTTATGTATTTAAATCCATTGCAGATATTACTTTAATCAATGCTCAAATTGTTCCATTAGCCAGTGGAATCATTTTGAAATTGGCCCAACCTCATCTTGTACATTTTCTGTCCTTGACCAAGAATCAACTGTTTCTCCAAGGAGCCTGGCTTTTTTTAAGTGAAAAATGATATTTAGTATCTGGGCATTAGAGGTACTTATTACTGTTGAGTCGGTCCTTGTTTCTAAGTCTTTTCAATGAACAGCACTAAGGGATAGTTTTTTGAAGATAAAATGCATCATGGGTTCATTTTATTTCAAATGTAAGAGCACTTTTTCCTTTTTCTTTTTCCCTAATACCAGCAGCAATATGATTACTGAAAAGAGTTTAAATTGTATTTCTTTCCATTCTTCTTGTCCCCATCTCCTACGAGGGATGTGCTATCAAATTACAGTGTTTTAAAATCTCTTTAACTAGTTTCTTCAAGTGCGATTATGCCACCAACTGATACAGTATTGTATTCATTTATTTCCTCTGCTTTTGAGTTTTGAGAAGTGGCTTATCAAATTTAAATCTTTTTTTTGACTGTCGAAAATATTTACATATTCCCAAAGGTATACCTCTAAAAGAAGGTATGTTCTGAGAGAGTCCATGCCTATCCTCTACCTTCTTTTCTCCCTCTTCCCATAGGTAATCTCGAGTTTTTGGTTTACTCTTTCACTGATTATTAATGTGATTAAATATATATGGTGTGCCTCTCACACATGCATAGATCAATGGAATCAGACTGTAGCCTTACTTTTACCTCTGTGCCTTGCTTTTATTCACTTAATAACATATTCTGAGGACTCCTCCCTGACATTATGTGGACTATTCCTCATTTTTGTTTTTTAGCTGCGTACGCAGTCTATTCTGTTGATTCCCTCGGTTCATTCAGTCAGCTCCCCATTGCTGAACATTTGGCCATTTCTGTTCTTTCGCTGTTACAAATAGTGTTGCCTTGTATAGCCTTGGACATAAATATGTATTTCCCTATCTTTGCCAGTATATTTTAGGGATAGAAATCTAGAAGTAGAATTGCTGGGTCAGAGAGTAAAATGCATGTGAATTTTGCTGGGCCAAATTTCCCTTCATATGGGTTGTGTCATTTTGCATTGCCGCCAGCAAGGTACTGGAACACCTGGTTTTACTCACATGTCATCAACCTTTGGGTTTTTCCTATCTGATGGATGAGAAGTCATTTCTCGTTGTAGTTTTAATATGTATTTTCTTAGTAAGAGTGAAGTCGAGCATCTTTTCAAATGTTAAAGAGACATTGCATTTAGAAGTCCTGCCCTCTTCTCCCTACCTGGCAGGCTCCACCTTGGAATACGAAGATGAACGAGAAAGAGGGTGAAGGACTGAATGAATAGAGAGGTTGTTTGACTATCACATGAGCAAAAGAAGAGATGAACGCGCCAAGGTCATAAAACAGTACAGCAAAGAAAGAAAACAAAATGGCGACCCATGAAGGCAGGATTTGGGTGTCCGTCTCTGGAGATTTTAGATAAGGTTTTGTTGATATATATGCACTGAATAGAGAGTAGCCAAGACAAACTAGTGACTGCGTGATCTGTGGCTTCTTGGAAAATGAGTGAGGAGATCATAGTCCAGCAACTGAAGATGCTGGGTCTGTGTTGAATTGCAGCCATGAGTGAGAACCTACCTCTGCTGAGACTCAGTGTCCATATGGGGACCAGGAACCTAGCAATAGGCACACCCCTCTCCATCTCCAAGGTCTCACATGTCCATTGGAGAAAAAGAGGAACGCTTTAGTAGTTTCAGTGAGATGGATGGATAGGCTTATCCAGGATGTGGTAATACCCATATACAATTTACTCTCAGTGTTTGATAAGGGTTCTATGTAATTATTTAGTTTCTCCAAGCCTCAGCTTACTGAAAATAGATAATAATCCCTGCCTATAAAATGAGGATAATAACAGTATCTGCCTTTTAGTACTGCAATTGTCACAAGGATAATCCATAAGCCCTGATACGTAGTAAGCTCTCAATACCCCTGAGCTCATTACTGTCAGCCATGGTTGTAGAACTATTATGTGCTACAGGGGATTTAGAGGCAGAGGTCTTGAGGTTAAATTTAACTCTAACTCTATTAGCTCTTGATCTGATCTCTTGGCCTATTTAGCCTTAGTTTTCTCCTCTGTAAAATGGGGATAATAAAGCTGTCAGTGTCATGTCATCAGTATGAGTTGTCTGCGATCATCATCATCATCATTATTTTGACCATATTTGTTAATTTAAATTCCTAATGTAGCTTTCTATTAAGAATGCCTAACAGTTATTATAGTTATTTTCAAGAAGT
Organism: Pteropus medius; assembly: GCF_902729225.1. Taxonomy (NCBI): domain Eukaryota; kingdom Metazoa; phylum Chordata; class Mammalia; order Chiroptera; family Pteropodidae; genus Pteropus; species Pteropus medius. Next base: position 1,553,642 of record NW_024349803.1, on the reverse strand, counting down.
TTATAGAATTGAAAGAGAAAAGATATGTTGCGTTTGGCTGTATTTCATAAAACTGATTGCCAGGAAGAATTTACAAACATTTGCAGAGATAGAAGTGCTGTAACCGTATATGTCCTTCCTGGTCCTGTTCAGGGCATTTTTGGCATCTGGTACCCCCATAATACGGGAGTCCAAAGGAAGCAGGGGTTCCTCTAAATGGGGAGGCTGGTTAGCTTAAGATCTCCAGGTTTATGCCATCTTCCTAGCTACGAATCCAGGCGCTACCACTTGCTAACTTAGGGCTGGTTACTTAACCTCTATAAGCCTCAGTTTTTTAAACTATACAATGGAGAGAATAACAGTGCAGAAGTTTTGTTTTGTGAGGAGCGAAAATGATTATCCATGTGAAACTAAATGCCTTGCATGGATGGGCTCTCAGCCCCTGGCCGTGGTGGCAGACAACATAGTGTCAGCAGCACTGGAGGTGGTTGTCATCAACATTCTCACCGATGGTCTGGAAGAGAGAACTGTATTAGTCTGGGTGGCCTGGGTTACACTGTATTAACAAGCGGCCACCAAATCGTAGTGGCTTAAAAACAGGAGTTTATGTCTCACGCAGACTATTCAGGCTACATGTCTAACACAGTCGTCAGTGACTGTGCTCTTCGGAGTCACTTAAAGACCGAGGCAGACGGGACTTCCATCCTCATTCTTCTTCAACAATCACTAAGGCAGGAAATTTTGCAGATCATGCACTGGCTTTTAAAGTTTCCACATGGGCATGACTTGCATCACTTCTGCTCTCATTTGATCAGTCAAAGCAGTCACACGGCCTAGCATAACTTGTAAAGGAATGGACACTGAATCGACCACGTACCCTGCAGGAGGACTGGAAGACTATTGTCACCACTGCAGGGGCCAAGGGTCTTGTTGCAGGAAGAGGTGAGAGTGATGAGAAACATGTGGCTGAGAATGGGAAGCTGAGGGATGGGAGGATCAGGCAGAGAGGCCAAGGGACTGAGATAACAGGCATGGCGAGGTCAGAGGTATGCCTAGACCACCCAGTGTCTGGTGGAATCACCAACATGGACTGCATTCATTCACCCTTCCATCCATTCATTGATTCATCCAAACAATAATCACCGATTTTGGCACCGAGGGACAACTGTGTGGCAAACTCTAAGCTAAATGCTGGGGATCTTCCGCTGTTTAAGACAAATAATAGGATCCCTGGCCTCACGGAGCTTGCAGTGGAGCAGGTTGTGCTGGTACTGCAAGCTGAGCATTGGGGCTGTGCCCACTCTCCAGCACCAAAGCGCAGGGTGCTAGGTGCGGGGAAGTGAGCCAGGTCTCTGCCTCTGACACAGGCCTGGTAACTGAGTGAAGAACAAAGAGAAAACCAATTTGACGCAAATATTAGCTGTATTTCAGCCCTTCTATAATGGCAAAGGACTTTGTGTAAAGGATTCTTCTTATTTCTCCCCTCTGACCCTTAATAAAACTCCAAATGATGCAATTGAACATATTCGTAAGGATCCCAGTAGACAAAACTCATGGTTTACATAGTTTATGTAATCTTCTATAAAAAACAAAAACAATACTTGTTGGCGGACACATTTTATAGAGAGGCTTTTGGTTTGTTTGTTCATTAACCTCCTCAAGAGAGCTGCTTCTCTCCCTTCTGTCCCCCTAGCTCCCTGCGGTGGTCACCTGACTTCACCTAGTGGCACCATCCTGTCTCCAGGCTGGCCTGGCTTCTACAAAGATGCCCTGAGCTGTGCCTGGGTGATTGAAGCCCAGCCAGGCTACCCCATCAAAATCACCTTCGACAGGTGCTTGTAATCAGATCTTTGGGGAGGGGTGGGGGTAAGAGGTGATCTCTACTGAGGGGTATGGGAGGGGACCTGAGGTGGGTGGGGAACCAGCACTGACACTGAAACGTCAGCGAGGTCATGGAACACTGGAGCAGACTGCCCTGGGCGGGGCAGATGGCACTGGCCTTGGCCTTGGTTCCACTTCAGTAGTGGGGTTTGTGCTGTATAGCAGACCATGACTGGAGAGGGTAAGGAAAAGCCTCAGGGACGTCAGAGCGCTTCTCTCTCTCAGCTCCCAGGAAGGAGAGTGGGCAGGTAGACGCTGAGATGTCAAAGGAGGCATTGGCGTCTGCAGAGCATAACCATGAAATTTCTAATATGGGAAGGCAATCTTTCTGACCTCTGACCTGAATCCTGCTCCTATGCCCCACTTCCAGCTCCCACCCTAATTATGCCCCTTGGGTGAGGAAAGAAACCACCCAAATGAACACAAACTTCTAGACAAAGCATCATGGCCTAGGTTAGCAGTCCACACACTTTTCTGTGAAGGGCCGTAAATAAATATTTTAGGTTTTGTGGACTACTATGAATCTCGATTATGTATTTTTTGCTTTAAAAAAAAAATACCCCTTTATAAATGTAAGAACTATTTTTTAGCTTTCAGGCCATACAAAAACATGCTATAAATCAGATTTGGTTCTGGGCTGTAGTTAGCTGATCCCAGTCTAGAACATTCTGACCCCTGTGAGGCTAGTCACTGTGCCTCTCAGTCTTAAGATGGGTCATGGCCCAGGCCACAGAGAGGATTGAGAGAACTGCGTCCACCATGGGAGGGAGAGGAAGGGTTAAATGCAGTAGAGATGACGGTCCTTCCACATCCCTAGTGAATGTATGCAAATTATATTAAAATGTCCCAGCCTGCCAAAATCTGATTGTTCTGATGCCCTGGGTCAGACAGGGCCTTTTGTCATTTGCCAATTAATAAACTTTGGGTTTCTCAAGAAGTCTTCGTCTCCATTGTTGGCAGATTTAAAACCGAGGTCAACTACGACACTCTGGAAGTGCGAGATGGACGGACATACTCGGCACCCTTGATTGGGGTTTACCATGGGACCCAAGTCCCCCAGTTCCTCATCAGCACCAGCAACTACCTCTATCTCCTCTTCTCCACTGACAAGAGTCACTCGGACATCGGCTTCCAGCTCCGCTATGAGAGTGAGTCTCAGGGTGGCTGATGGGTGACGGGACCCTGGCCTGTGGTCCACTGGTCTGCCCCAGCTCGGCCCTGTTATCCCCGTGGCATTCTCAATTAGGCTGTGCTCCTTAGGAGAACCTCCCTTGCTCTCAGCATCTCTCAGAGCTCAACCTCTAGAAGTAATGAAAGTCTCTTTCTAAAAGAACCTTTAGAACTGAAACTTTAGAAGCAATGAAAGCGGATGGCCTGCACACTGGCTCCTCGCGTACATACCACAAGGCCCCGTCTGTGTGCAGATGATCGGGTGCTGCTGTGCTGGGCACTCCGGGGACAGAGTATTTGACAGATCATGAAGTTAAAATGAGATGGCATCTCTCACTTGCTCAGCCTCTTAATCACTTTCTGCATTCATTGCTAGTGCCTCGATTTAATCAAAAGAGATTGATGTCAATTCAATTCTTTGCAGACCGCTGTAGAAAGTTATGGTTGAGAGCACCATTAGGACAAGGTCATTTTCTTACTTATGTTTGTGTCTGTAAGCCTTAGCACAGTGTCTAAGCCACAGTGGACATTCAACTTACGTTTATCGAATGTATGAATGAATGAACAAAGAAATGATAGCGCAAACTTGTTTTCTCTGATAGGTCTTCAAATACCCTCTCAGCAGATCTTGACAGCCCCATTCAATGAGTGGGTAAATGGCAACTTCAGCCTTCTGTAAAGCAGGATCCTCTCCTCCCTCCCTTTGTGAGTCAGCTGGGGTCCCTCTATGTCTGTTCCAGCTGTGGGCTCTCTTTTCCAGCTATAACTCTGCAGTCAGACCACTGTCTGGACCCAGGGATCCCCGTAAATGGGCAACGTCACGGGAATGACTTCTATGTGGGAGCTCTGGTGACCTTCAGCTGCGACTCGGGCTACACATTAAGTGACGGGGAGCCCCTGGAGTGTGAGCCCAACTTCCAGTGGAGCCGGGCCCTGCCCAGCTGTGAAGGTGAGGGACACTATAAGGGGGAACTAAAGTATCAGATTCCTTTCCCGCCATGAAAAACCAGGAGCTAGAAGGGGCACTGACTCTCTCATCGTCCATGAGGGTTGTGGGTTTGAGAGGAGATGGGGGACGGGCTCTCAGGAGGATTGTGGGGGGAGCTCCTTGAGCCATTCCAGTCTTTCACTGGAATGGCTTTCACTGCCCTCTTCACTCTATCTGTAGCACTCTGCGGTGGCTTCATTCAAGGCTCCAGTGGGACCATCTTGTCACCAGGGTTTCCTGACTTCTACCCCAACAACTTGAACTGCACCTGGATTATCGAAACATCGCATGGCAAGGGTGAGTTTTTTAGGACCATAGCAGGTATTGGAATGTGACACGGTTAAGACCCCACGTTCCGCAGGTCAAAATAACTTCAATAGGGATCTCTCTACATGGAGACCTCTGGGCTTAGTCTGAATTTTTCTCACCAACAAGAAAGGTCCCAGAACCTTTTCATCTCTTTGATCACAGAACTCACAAACAGAATATTTAAAAATAAATATTTTTAAGAATCAAAATCTCCATGCCGGAAGAGATCTTAGAGACTACCAGCTCTCAAATCCTTAATGCAAGAATCTTCTCTAAATCACTCTCCACAAGATAATGACACACCTTTTGTGTATACGCCCCTAGTGGTGGGGAAGTGGCCAACCCACTCGAGCAATGGTACCTACTATTTTGATACATCTGACCCCTCCTAATAGCCTCTTAGGTGTCCCCAAAACTTCCTTCCTTGTTCTGCGTCCTAGAGAAACCTAGGTTGCATCAGCTCCCTCTTCCTTAGGTCCACCCTTCTGATATTGGGCATAGCATCCTCTTCACACATAACTCACTAGGCTGGACTGTTTGCTCACTTTCCCTAACATAAATGATCTTTGGGAGTCTAAGTTCAAAGTAAGGGTGCTGGTTACAAATAAACATTAATTAATAGTGATTAAATGCCACCTGTGTGGCAGACACCGGGTCTGGGAATAAACAGTAACCAGGCAGATCTGGCCTTTACTCTCAGAAGCTTATTCTGAAGTTCATCCAGAGTCGTGGTTCTTAACCCTTTTGCACTTTGGCAAATACATTAATGCTTAGCTCGCACCCTAGAGGTTTTGATTTTCTATGTTGGAGGTGGAAACCAGCCATCTGTGTTTTTAGAACACTCCACTAGAAATTCCGATGCATGCCCTTAAATAAGAACCTCTGATCTAGAAGAATTAACATGTAAGAAAGCCAAGAAAAAAATTTTAAAGGAAGAGTAAACTCTGCCAGTTATTAAAATGCTGTTATAAGCTAAAATAATATTGTAATGTGGTCCAGAAATAGATTCTTCTGTGTGTCTGTGTATGTGTATGCGCGTGTGTGTGTTGTGTGTGTGTGTAAAGGGAGAGAGAGAGAGAGAGAGAGAGAGAGAGAGAGACTGTCTCTAATATATGATTAAAATGTCATTTCCAAACCATTGAAGAAAGAATGAATTAGTTAATAAGTGGTTTTAAAACAGTGGGCTTAAACATTTGGAAATGAAAAAATAAATCATACCTCATACATTTAACCACATAAATTCCAGTACTAGAACTTGGAAATCTAATCTTACTTAGGTGGCAGTATCCTTTAAGAGTCACACCAAAAGTAGAATCCATAAAGGCAAAGACCGTTCAATTTGATTAAATAGAACTTTGAATGGATTTATGTAGAACAAATCCATAAAAAATTCAAATAGTAAGTGGACAAAAGTATTTGCAACATATGTAATCAGCCACGGATTACCAACCTGACACAAGAAAGGCTCTTAAAAATCTTTAAGAAAATTATTCCTGATCTACAGGTCTGTAAAATGAGCAAAGCTATGGAACTAAAGCTTCACAATAGAGTAAATACAAAGGAAAAGACATCGACCCCATTGATAATGAAAGAAATGCAATTCTACCAGTAGTGAAATACCATTTTCCTTTTCAAGTAAGCAAAGAAAATCATAACTGTGTAGAAGACAATGCAGAGACACGAATACTCTTCTTCAGTACTGACATTTGTGAAATGGTCGAAACTTTCCAGAGGGTGATCTGGCAACATGAATCAAAAGCCTTAAAAATATAAGTGCCTTTGGACCCAGCAATTTCACTTCTTGGAATTTATCTGAAGAATATAAGTAAAACTACATCGAGATTTAGCTACGAGGATATCTCCCAAAACACTTTATTAACTGAAAAATTAGACTCTATTTAAATGTCCCTCAGTAAGGAGATGATAAATAAACATGGTACAACCATTTAGTGAAAAACTAAGCTACTGAAAGAAATAATGTGAAAGAATATTTAAATTCCTACAGGGGAGGTTGCAATATATTAAGTAAAAAAGACATTTGCCAGAAGAACATATTCGGCTTATAAGAAAATAAACAAGGATGTGAGCATAGAAAACAATCCGAAGATGTATCCCAAGATGTTAATACTCGTCTTATTTTCCTCTTTTGACTTTTTTCCTAATCTTGAGCAATAAATGTATAGTACATGTGAAGTATAAAAAAAGAAAATTTTAAAGAAAAGTCACGTATCTAAGCGCTTTCACTTTGGCCTTTAATAGACCTGACCTTCCGAGATTAGGATGGCCTGGAGCTTCTGGGACGAGGCGAGACTCTCCAGGCTGTCTGGGCAGGGCCAGATTGTCCCCTCTCCCCATGGAATCGTTCCTGGGAGGAGGAGGGATCCAAGACAGTCTCCTGGTTCATCCTGCAGAGCTGTTTCTACCAAGCCTAGTCCAGAGTTAGCCATTGCAAGAGCCGACAGCTACTCTGTGGCATCAAAAGGGAAAGAAAGGCAGCCCCTCAGTCCCAAGATGGACAACCCCCATGGTCATGCCTTCCTCGGTGTCTGGGCGTCTGTAATTATAAAGATGTGTTTCTCTATGCCTTTCTTTGTATGTCTTTGCCTAGAAGTCAATGCATTTCAACGACTATATAACAAATACTTATTTAATACTTGCACTTAACTTTAGGTGCTAGGAAGACACAGCAGAACGGGTCGCTCTGCCATTGTGTGCCCTCAGGAAGTTTATAGTCTAGTGGTAGAGATAGACAGCCAAATAGATAGAGATCTCTCCGTCTATTACTTCCAATGCTGGGACGGAGCAGATTGAGGTGGGGAAACATCCAGAGGCCCGTTCAAAGGTTAAACAGGTGTCCTAGAGTTGAACTTAAGCCAGTTTTCAAAGCTGAATAAGAATTAGCCAGATGAAAGGTGTTCCAGGCAGAGTATCAGTGAGAGATCACTGATGTATGACCAGGTCACTTCCTCCTTAGAAACATTTCAAGGCTTCATCAATCCCTAGCATAGAGCCCCAAATTGTAAAGTAGCTAGCATGGCCCGTGAGTCCCTTTCTCAGCCTCATTCTGAGCCTTCTAAGCAGCAAGGTTTAACTTCTTTCGGTTCCCAGAACTTCCCAGGCTTGCTTTGTCCTCTAGAGCTTAGCGCGTTGAAATGATTTTCTTCTTTCTGTGGCACTTCCTCCTCTGCACCATCTTCACTATTCCTTCTCCTTGTGTGGCCAGCTTTGGGCCAGTTCCTTCTGAATTCAGTTTCTCTAATGAGCTTTCCTGATCCCCTCTCTCCAGCCTTGAATCTGGGTTGAGCTCCCCTCCTTTGGACTCCCACATAGTCCTGTACCTTCCTAATTCTAGACTTTGCCCTACTGTACAGACCTTGCATTTTCATCATCTGTCTCCCCGACAGATTCTAAGCAGTTTGAGAGACATGTCTGCCTTGTTTCTTGCAGTTTCCCCAGCTTCTGGCTCATGAAGAACTCAAGAAATATCTATATGATTGAATTAAACTCAACCCTGACCCTTCTCCAGAGGCCTCTGCTTCTAAGAGTATCTCAGGTTAACAGACCTGTTAGGCTGCTGACTCTGTTTGGTCCCTAATGGCAGAAAGACAATGGGAGAAACTCAAAACTCTGGGAAATTCAGATTTTTCAACTTGTCACACACCCAGCCTAAAGGAACAGCCAATTCAGGCATCTAGAGAATGTGCTCTTGCTAAGACCCCAGACTGGGGGTTAGATAAGCTGAGCAAAGAAAACACCTACTATGTGCCAGGCACTGTGCTGTGCACTTTGCATATGCTATCCCAATTGTTCCTCACTCCAAGGATGAAATGTCACCTGTGAGGGAGATACTATCATCCACACATGACAGTTGAGGAAATTCAAACTCAGGGAGAGCTGAGCAGCTTTGGCCCAGACGCTTCAGCAGGTGTATGGGCTTTGACCCAGGTCTGTCTCCCTCCAAAGCCCATGCCTTTCCCACAGCCCTGTCTTTCCGCTCCAGTGTGGTATCCATGTCCTTTGTACGATTCTACATCATTCACTCCAGTGAAGTATTTGTTCGTATGTACATGTGTCACACCAAACCTGGATTCACACTCCAACCCTGGGCCTCTCTTTTTCTGTGACAATGTCTTCATTTTCTCTCAAAGGCCAGAAGAGCCCTAAGCAATCAGCATGGCTGGGAAACCCAGGGTTTTCATCTCAGTTGTTTACTCATCCTTAAAATCCAAGCCAAGCGTTTTCTCCTTTGGAGGGGCTGTATTTGCATGCAGAAGAATAGAGCGTGAGGCAAAGTGCTTCATCAACACTGTTTCCTCTGTTTCTGGGTATGACCCCGTCTCCACCCAGCCCCATATTTCAGCTGGGAGGGGAAGGACCTATATCCCACCGAGCCTTTTCCCACGCTCTGTGAACAGAACAGTTTTCTCATTTGCACACGTGTTTAAAATACATTCAAGCACACATACCCAGAAGTCTCCAAACGTGCTCACGCCCATTATGTCAAGGACTGCGAGCCCTGTGAAGCCTTCCCAACCTTCAAGGCATAACTGCCCAGTCGTCCTCTGTGCCCCAACTCCGGCTTCTCACCGTTGGTGGTCTGTCTCCTCCAGTAAACTGGTGGATCTTTCTCAGTTGTTAGCACAGGCCTGGCACTTGGTAGGTGCTTAGGATATGTTTCTTTGGGCAAAGAGATAACTGGATGCATCTCAGTTGCCTGGGCATAGGGCATTTATAAGCTGGTCCCACCACCTCTTCTATTCCCTCAGCCCCCACCCATAGAATCTCGAATACCACCAGATCACCAGCTTCTACCAATGGAGAGGCAAGAATATGAAAATATCTAAAACGCTGTATCATTAAGAGCTTAGCTCTAACCATCATTTATCAAAAATGTGTCAATAATTATCTAGAGGATTATTTCTCAAACTTTTTTGTGCCTACAAATCATCTGAGGATCTTGTTAGCATGCAGATTCTGATTCAGAAGGTCTGTGGTGATGGAGGCCGAGATTCTGTATTTCTAACAAGCTGTCAGGCAATGCCTGTGCTGCTGGTCCATGGGCTTTGAATAACTAGTGGGTCCAGCACCCCTAGTGTACCCATGTTCCTGCCCTAGCTCATCCATGGCGTATATTCCCATGGGCATACACACTTGTGGGTGGGCATGCATTTACACATATATACACCCGAACACAGCTGCCATCCAGCCAAGTTCAAGAGTTGCTTTAGGTGTTAAGATCCTCCATAACCCTTGCTCACCCCCGACCCCTCGTAGTCCCTGCTAACTTTCTGTACCATGAGAAACGGTGTTGTGTAGTGGTTTACGGCACAGCCTCTATAGTCAGATCGCCTCAGTTCTGATCTCAGCTCTACTACCTACTAACTAGGTGACCTTGGATGAAGGACTTTATCTCTTTGTGCCTCAGTTTCCTCAGGTGTAAAATGGAGATGAAAATAATTCACATCATAAGGTTATTGGCAGGATTAAAAGAGTTTTCATGTCTTTCCTTCCAAATGACGGGTCAATTACAGAGCAACCAAAACATGTAGGATAGTAACCCACAAATATATAACACTCAAATGTTAATGTTTTTGTTCTTATTTAGTGCTCCGAACCCCTTCCCCCTCAGTGGAGCACTCACCTCTCTTTTTCTTCCTCTCACTCCTCCTTCTCCCTGTCTCTTTAATGCCACTCCACCCCAAGTTTTTATTCTGCCCCTTCTCTGACTCTCTGCCCTGCTCTGGTCCTCTTCTCCATGCCATGGCTTCAAATAGCACCTGTTTGCTCGTGTCTCCCAGATCTACTGCTGTAGTTCGATCTTAATCCTGAACCCCAAATCTATACTCCCAGTCATCCACTAGCTCTGTCACTGCTTGGATGCTGAAAACACAGGGTGTTGAAAGCTAAGTCCATTACCTATCCAGTACCTGCATCTCTTCCTCCTGTACGTCCTACCCCGAGTCACAAAAGACATCACCTTCCTTCGGGTCAAGACGCTCCAAGTCATCCTTTCATTTCTCCTTTGCATTCACTGCCTCTGATTCCTGTCCACTCTCCCGCCCTGAGGTCTTGTGTCCATTTCCTGCTCTCGCCCCCTCTGCCAGTCCCCATCCCCTCTCTCCTGGTGCATGGCTGCCATCATTCTAAATGTTCTCTGCCTCCTCTCCTCCCACTTCATCCTCCTCACAGCCATCAACATCTTACTAAATCTGAAAACTGATCCACTCTGGATGAGATGGCTTCTCATTGCTCCCCAGAAAATTCCAGCCTAGCCCCAGCCTGCCTTTCCAGGCTGTATCCCAGATTTGTCCTGCTAAGTGTGTCCAGCCACACCATGCAGTTCACTGAGCCCCGGAATCCACAGCTCCTTTACACACACAAGTCCCCTGCCTGGGACGCCGTTTCCCCTCCTAACCTGGTTAATCCCTGCGCATCATTTTAAGGCCCAAATCAAATGTAGACTCCTTGGTTAGGCTGTCCTACACTCCCCTCTTCCTGCTGCAGACCACTTCCCATTCTGCCCCTGTGGCACGTCACTCTGTACTGTAGCTATTTGTTTAATGTCTTATATATCCCCTTGCACCTACCGGGTCTTGGATCCTAGCCCATTGGGAGCACTCGACAAATAAACGAATTGTTGAATGAATGAATGAATGAGTGAGTGAAAGGATATGAAGCATTGTCATAGAACTAGCTACAAATCTACCTTTCAAATTTTGACAACTGTAAAGGGGTGTGCTTCTCCCTGACCGGATCTATGGGCAATAATGTGATCCGGTGCATTCAGGTTCATTCATTCAGGTTCACCCACACGCATTCAGCAATGCATGCTTGTACTCTGCACACCCATAAACAGTTACAGCTGGAAAGTGTTTGTGCAGATTCTGTCTTACAGCTGACCCTTCTGGTCTCTTGGCAGGTGTGTTCTTTACTTTCCACACCTTCCACCTGGAGAGTGGCCATGACTACCTCCTCATCACGGAGAATGGCAGCTTCACCCAGCCCCTGAGGCAGCTGACCGGCTCGCGGTTGCCAGCCCCCATCAGCGCTGGGCTCTATGGCAACTTCACCGCCCAGGTCCGCTTCATTTCTGACTTCTCCATGTCCTATGAAGGATTCAACATCACCTTCTCAGGTAAAGCTTGTGAGAGTCCCTTGGGGGCAGGGCACTCTGTCTCTCTCTCTCCGCTGCCAGCCTCTGGTCTTCCTAACAGATAGATTGATCCATTCTCCAATCTCTGGGGGAATCACCTCACTGCTGCAGGAAAAGATAGCTGGGTTAGACACAGTGACGAACCTCCCTCTGATGGGCGTGGAAGGAGTTGGCAGGTCTGTTGAGGGATCTTCTCCGAAGGTGTTCAGGTTTCCCTCTGAACGTGGCCTACCCAACGGGTTAAACTAGAGGGATTCGCAGAAGTCCCTTCCTGCCCTAGTAACTCCAGATTCTTCTCCTGATCCCACTCGCTTCCACTGTTTCACAACCCCAGAAATTTACCAGAAAAAGAAGGGGGTTTTAAGTTAACATATTAGAGGGTTTTCATCTCATTCGGGGCTTCTTCATCAATGCTAATTTAGCCGTAATAGATATTTATCTCTGTGTTCGAGAATCCTGAAAGGAAAACTCTTCAATTTGGCATTCATGGAGAAAAGAGGACCTTTCATCTCTCTAGTACCGAGTCCCCCCACTGCTTTCGTCCCATTGCTCTCCAGTGGCCCTACCCCTGCCCCCCGCCTTCCCAGACAGGAGCAGAGATGTCAGATGGGTTGGGCAAGAGATATCTGGCCTCTCTCTAGGAAGTGGGACATGGCCCAGCTCAGCCTCATGCTGTTTCTCTATCAGAAGCCACCTGCCATGTATCTGGGATGGCCTGCCAGATGGGACATAGCCAGCCACAGTACCTCATCCATCTGGGAGAGATCTTCCTTCTCCTCACCACACAGAGCCCTGGGGGACTGTGTCTCAGAGGGAGATGCCTTTGGGAACAAGGAATGGTCACTTCTATGCTGTCACTAGAGGTACCGGGCAGGTTCCTCACCCATAAAGTTCACTCCATCATGCTTGCCATCTGCCTCCAGTGTCAGCATCACTGAGACATAGCTTCAAGTGAAACGTTTGGATTCTTTTTCCCAGTGTAGGTTGCCCTCGGCTGGGTCATACATTCTGACCCTCTAGAACCAGGCCGATTGGATCGATCCGGTTCAGTGGCTCGGGAGAAAGGCAGGAGTGTCTGCCATCCCTGAGGCTTGGGGTTAATATGGAGGTGAAGGCGCAGAGAAGGGAAGGGTCAGGTCATGAGGAACCTCGTGAATGCTTCCAGGAAGCGTGTTTCCAGAAGCACCGTGCCCTCCCCCAGCCCCGCTCACAGCAGCGCGTGTTCAAACCACCCGAAGCCCAGCGCGGCCTGCTCCTCACCCCACCGTGTCTCTTGGGCGCTCACTCTGTTCTTCCTTTTGTGGATCAGTGTGGGCGTATCCTGTGCTCTGTCTTTTTATCTCTGGCACTTTTCTCCCTGGTGTTTTTGTCTGTGTGTTCCCACCTTCTGTGTCTGACCCCGGCTCTCCTGCTGCCTTTCCAGAATATGACTTGGAGCCCTGTGAGGAGCCCGAGGTCCCCGCCTACAGCATCCGGAAGGGCTTGCAGTTTGGCGTAGGCGACACCTTGACCTTCTCCTGCTTCCCCGGGTACCGTCTGGAGGGCACAGCCCGCATCACGTGCCTGGGGGGCAGACGGCGCCTGTGGAGTTCGCCTCTGCCAAGGTGTGTTGGTAGGTGGTCACGTGCTTTCATTTTGCTTCACTACTGGGGCGGGCCAAGTTTTAGTCAATTGGTGTGAGACGGTGGAATGCACACAGGCCAAGAGGCCACCAGGCTTTGGTTTGAGGACTGCCTTAGCACACAGTTACCTGCAGTGGGACCTGGGATGGCCTAACCTCTTTCTGCTGCAGCCTCCTTGTCCGTAACATGAGAGTGGCAGTACCTGCTTCGTGGGCTGTTCTGTAGCTTGACCTGACCTTTGTAAAGTGGATCCACAGTAGGCATTCAAATGAAATTGACTTCCATACTTTTCTCTCCCACCCCTACGACACATCCCTGTGGCTTAGGATGCATCTCGCTGAGAAATCCGGGTGGGGCACGGGGTGGACCCATAGGACGGAGGGATGACCTGCGCCTGTGGAGAAGCCCAGTCTGATGGAGTAGAGGGTGCTTTTACGAGTTCGATGGGGGGTGCCAGCTTTTGAGAATCCCTAGAAAGACTTCATCCATTCAGCTGGGGAAGAGAGAGGGAAGCAAGAGTTGGGTTTATTTGCAGAGCACCCATTGCATGTCAGGCAGGCTTCTAGGGCTGGGGATACAAAGGGGAACAAAACAGAGAAAATCTGTCCATTCATGGTCTCGCATCCTGGTGGAGGAGACAGGCTGTAAACCCAAAGATACGTAGTGTTGTCAGGCAATGTTGTGAGTTATAGAGAAAAATTAAGTCAGCATAGAAAGTGCTGGAGGTAGGGTTGCTCTTTTATAAAGAGTGGTCAGCATAAGGCTCCCTAATGAGTCGACAGTTTAGCAGAGATTAGAAGAGTTCAAGGAACTGATCACTCAGATATCTGGGAGAGGAGGGAACAGAATGCCAAGGCCCTGAGCCATGAGGATGCTCAGTATTTGAGGAACAACTCAGGCCAGTCTGGAGCAAGTATATGATGAGGTTAGAGAATCAGAACCAGCAGCCCTCTGACCCAAGCAAGGCCCTGTCAGCCACCCCGCCAGAGCTCTACAGCGGGCCATTCAGAGCCCCAGGCCTGGAGGGTGGGAAGAAATAGGGTGGCGTCGCAGGGAACGGGGACAGTTGCTGGCTGTCCCTCATTTACAAAGTTGACGGCTCTGCTTGCTCAGTACTTGCAACATGCGGTTGGATGGAACACATACAGGATTAGCAGAGTACTTACCATGCTGGCCGTTAGCCTTGGAACTTGTGCGTAAAATGAAATAGCACATGAAATCTCAACACACCAAACAGATAAAAGCAGTGCTGCACCGACTGACACGTGGCCAGCATCTTGAGGGCCTGTGAGGCCAGCTTTGCCTGAGACAACTTCATGGAACCCTGTGGCTCTGCAGAGGACAGCTGTAAACAAGCTGGCAAAATGGGCTGGGCTCACACCAAGGCTGCATAGTCACACGAGCCCGAGGCTGGGTTTCTGCTCTGCCGATTACCAGCTATTAGATCTTGGACAGGCCACCAAATCCCTCCGCCCCAGCTTCCTCATTTGTAAAATGGCGATAACAATATCCACCTCACGGGCTTGATTTCAGAATAGATGGCATGATTTACATAAACCATGAGGTACTCTATAATTATCGTCATTTTGCCAATAATCTTTTTATTGTTATATGTCATTGACTAGTAACCAATAACCTTTTAAAATTTCAGAGAGGAAACATTAAGACAAATAGATGTAGAATTCCATTTTTGACCAAGTAAATAATCCTAAGGTTTGTCTTTTCCCCTGTAACCATCCCCCAGAGCGTCCACCCACGCTGACCAGGGCACACATTCGGACACACACGTTCTACCCCCTTGTAGGTTCATTATGTATCTGGCCGCTAGCAGCTCTTTTTTTCTGTGGGAAAATGTCTTCATCTAAGTGGTTCTGGGGAAATTTTTCTTGAATGGTTTATCTAGGACCACAGATGTACAACACTCCTTAAACTCTTGCCTCATTGATCTCGTTACATAAGCTCATTCTTTAACTTATTATTCCAATTACTGTTTGTTCATGACACCTCACAATATTTTCATTATTATATTGTCTCCTATTTCACATGTTATTAATAACGCGTAGCAATTATAATCACCTCTAATTACCCCGAGCCCTGCCACAGAACCTCGGGCTGGAGGTATCATGGGACTGCCCACTGGGTGTGGCTCCCAGCTGCCACAAGCACTGGAGGTATAAATTGAATGACTTGGCCCACACAGTGTTTCCAAGAACATTCCCAGCTGCAAAGGAGACGAACAGCCCTGGGCTCTAATTTATGGTGTGATGGGAGGACACAGCCCCTGACCTCAGGGACCTCTGAACTTGATGTGGAAGAGACAGTCCTGACCCCAGAGAACTCAGTCTGCCACAGGAGACATGGCCCTGTCCTTGGGAGCCCCAGCATGATGGAGAAGACACCAGCCCCTGCCCTTAATGAGACCTCTTTTGATGGGGACAACAGAAGTCACAGATGCCTGAACCAGCAGCAGCACTTTCCTGAGCTTATGACTGTTTGTTTCTCTGGGGCATTTATTTGTTTCCATTTATGCTTGTGGCTGGCTTTTCGGTGCATCTGCTCACTTTCCTTGTTGCTTTGGAAACTCTTCCAGAAGTGAGCACCATGTCCCTCTTCCCTCCTGTACCCTCCCTGGTGGCAGGGCACCAAGGCCTGGTGGATGGCCAAGGATTGGCCCCATCTGAGGCTGTCAACTCTGTTCCCCTCTTCATATAGGCTTTGGGCATGTGGGGAAAAGGAAAGGGCCACGCTTGGGGCAGAGATAGGCACACAGCTGTTGTGCTGAAAACCAGGGGCAGGAGGGGGATCCAGTAATGTGCCAAAGCCCGTGTTTCAGGGAAGCCAACTTTTAGGAACTACGCAGAGAGCAAGAGGCATCCGGAACGGCAAGGGTGCTGTGAATGTCAGGCACCTAACACGCTTCCTAGGAGCTTCTCAGGCTTCCCGCTGAGCCCAGAGCACAGCCTAACCAGGCTCCAGATGGAAGCAGATACACCGCATAGATGCACTTGGGATCGATGAGGAGAGTGAGGAGGAATACCACTTGTTGAGGGCCGACCGTGTGCTAGCCACTCCCCATTCGTTCACCTATTTTGTCATCAGATCTCATGCATTTATTCTCTGTAGTCTTATGAGGATGGTATTGTTGTGCAGATGAAGAGACCAGAGTTCAGAGAGTTGATATAAGTTTTCTGTCTGCCTCTAAACTCCATGCTCATCTCACCGCATCACATGCCTCTCCCTATCTCCCTAGATGGAGGGAAATGGTGTGTGACCCCAGACATAATGGAAGCTGCTTTGGAGAGCTGCCCATGTGATGTGACTCAGTGATAAATGTCTGAATGTGCACAGCCCTCAGCGCTCCCTCCCCAAGTCTCCACTCTCGTCTGATGGCACCTAGAAAATTTACACACTCTAGAAGCACATCTACCTAAATTGGCAGCAGCCCCCGGGGTATCTGTCCACTGTTATTCGTCAAATTTTATGCCCCAGCACACACATTCATCATGCACATTTGGTCCCTTTGCAAACAGGCTGTGTTTAGAGTCCTACAAAGCTAGATTTCTTCTCCAAGACACTTGGGTGGCTCAAACAACAAACACTTATTTCTCACAGTTCTGGAGGCTGGGAAGTCTGAGATCAAGGTGCTGGCAGACTCGCTGACTGGGTTTGTAGATGGCAACCTTCTTACTCTATCCACTCGTGGCACAGAAGGCTCTGGGCTCTTTGCATATAAGGGCGCTAATCCCATCACGAGGGCTCTACCTTCAGGACTTCATCTAAACCTGATTACCTCTCAAAGGCCCCACCTCCAAATATCATCACATTGGGGATTAGAGCTTCAGCAAATGAATTTGAGGTGGAACACAAGCATTCAGTCATTGTAATGATTTATGTAAAGTCTTAGGAAACTGAAGCTGGTCCTGGACTATAAAAAGCCCAAGGTGTAGGACCCATTGGAAAAGTTGAAACTTGGTGTTAGAACATGGCCACTGTCTTCAAAGGTCTAAGGAGCATCCTTGGGGACCAGAGAACACACAAGGATATAGCTAAGCCCACGAGAGGCTCAGCTCTGAATGTTTCTGTATCACCTGCTCTATCACTGCCTTGGCCTAGTACACTCCGGGGTTAGGGTAATTAGGGTTGAATATGTGGTTAAATCCATGGCCCATTGGTTGACCTCAGGGTACTTCCAGCCAAGGACTATGCCTAGAAGAGGGACACTGAGAGATGGTTTAGAGAAAACAGACTTGCCACATCAGCCTCAAAGATGCAACACTTGCTGCAAACTCCCCATATGTCCAGACAAATAATGGGCCTGCCATCTGGACTTGTATTTAACATCCTTCCAGAACCTAATTATGTAGGAGTGTACATCTTCTAAGGTCAGTGCACTCCATATTCATTCATTCATTCATTTGGCAAATATTTATTTTATAGAGGCTCCAAGCTAAGACTCGGAGATTCACAGATTCATTAAGCATGACCTTAACCCTCAAGTAACTCACAGCTTGGGTGGGGAAATACAGGCAAGTAGCAAGCAATCAGAGTGCAATATTGAGGATGCTGTGATGCAGAAGAACAGGGAGAGGCTTCACAATTACTAAAGGCCCTAGAAAGCCAGCTTCAGGGTTCTTCAGCATGTGCCCTGCCACTGAGCTACTTTCTACTTCCCCTTTTTCTTTCATCTGCTGATGGCCGCCCTGCCCAGGCACTGAGTGGGTGCTGGGGTCATAGAAACATGACCAAGCCCTGAAAGATTCTCAGTGCAGTGAAGAAGATAGAAATAAGTCAAGTAAAATGTGGTAACTGCTATAAATAAGATTATGGGAACAATGTGGAAAGAATGACTAATTCTGGAGGAGAGGAAACAGGTTTTGAGAGGAGGGCGTGAATTCATTAGCCGTTGCAAGAAACTGGGTTTTAATGGATCAGGGCTAAAACTTTCCCCAGAACCTCAGGGGCCCTAAATTCCAGGACCAAGAAGTCCTCGGCCCCCTCCTCTTCATGAATTGAGAGACTTGATCTAAATTGCAAAGTACCAGGTTCTTTATCTTTAAAACAGGGATGGTAATTGTGCCCACCTTATGGAGCTGCTTGTTGTGACTAATGACTGAAATGGTCTTTGTAAAACTCAGAAGACACTAGCAATTATTATTCGATCTTGTCCCCTCTATCCTCCGATATCAAAAGGCTTCATCTCTCCTCACTTGGCTGCACCATCCTCCCCTGATATCCTCCTCGGTCTTTCTGTTGCTATGATACTATATGAACAGGTGTGGGGAATGGCTGCCTCATAATACTGTGAAAGTGAAGGGTTCCTGGTGGGTTTGTTTCTGTTTCTGCAGGAGGAGACAGACAAATGGAATGAGAGAGAGAAAGAAACCAAGCAGAACTATAGATGGGCAGGTGTCTAAAAAAAAAAAAAACTTTCATAAACAGTCCTACAGACGAGCAGACTAACGGACAGATAACTGGGCATTTTGGCTGCTAGAGAGGCAAACGACTTGTCTTTGTAAGGTTCTCCAGCACTGCGAGTTGTTTTCTGGATGTAGTTAATGGGGGTTAATCTATGGTTATTGTGATTCTCTTTCCAGCCGAATGTGGGAATTCAGTCACGGGCACTCAGGGCACTTTGCTGTCTCCCAACTTTCCTGTGAACTACAGTAACAACCACGAGTGCATCTACTCCATCCAGACCCAGCCGGGAAAGGGCATTCAGCTGAAAGCCAGGGCATTCGAGCTCTCTGAAGGAGATATCCTCAAGGTAACACCAGCAGAGTTCCTAGAGCATATTCGTTACAGAAGCAAACGTGAGGGCAGCACTCACTCGTTTGTTTGTCTCTGTGCGAACGACCCACATTTTCGTCTTCCGTCCTGAGTCCCAGTGTATTGTTCTCTCTCATCTGTGAGAAAGTGAGAACCTAAAAGAAAAGGGTATGTGAGTGTCCAAGAATGTGGCTTTAGAGTTTGCTTAGGAACTGACTGCTCTCAAATACATACGGGATTGAGTATGGGTTGACTACCTAATAATAATAATAATAATAATAATAATAATAATAAATTCAGCTGTAGTGGCCAACGAATCAGGTTTTCCACTGGGAACCCTGACCATCAACCTGAAGAGCTGACTGTTCTGTGAAGAGCTCACAGAATGTTCGTATGTGTGCACACGTGTGCACTTGTGTAGATATGTTTGTGAATATAGATACTTTTGTACATATGCTTACACATGTGTGTGAATCTGTATCTATTTTGTTTGGGGATCTGTGTATATACTTGTCTCAGTGTATTGTGTGTGTACACTTATATATGTTTTAAGTATATGTTTCTGTCACTAGTAGACTATTACAAGAGCTTCAGTGTGTCATGGTGATGACCTATGTGTGGCAGTGGGGTTAAAGAAAGTAGATTCAAGATATATATGTCAGAGAAAGAAATGATAGGACTTACGTTATAGAGAGTTATAGAGAGGAAGTTGTTAAGACACTGGGAATACATGACTTGTATTTCTTTGTGTGTGTAATTAAGTGTGTCTCTAAACACATGTGATGTGTGTAATCAAAGAGTCTACCCTGTAGAATTTATCAAAGAGCTGCCTTATTAAAATGGATCTTAAGGAAAATTTCACACAGGGTCTGTCCATTTTCATCCGAGGCCAAGACATTTTTCTTAGCTCATTCTAATATAGTTTTATTCCCTGTAGCCAGAGAAGTCTTGACATTAGAAATAACCAGATGTTATTACTCTGGAATGTCCAAAGAGAAACCATTAAATAATCCTCATCCCTGAGGATTCTCTCTAAATGGACAGTTGGTAGCGACCAGATCTCAATCCCACTAGCTCCTCAGTAAGCATACTAGGTCTGAGAGACCACACAGAGCCACGGTTTCTTTTAATATGACATTCTGCATTTCTTTTGACTTTTGTTGTCAGGCCAGGTAAAGCAGGGCAATGCCATGGCTGGTGCCTAAAAATGAGTGATCAGGCTCATTAGAGAAGAGGCTGCCACGATCTCTCTCTCTCTCTCTCTCTCTCACACACACACACACACACACACACACTTTATACCAGGAGCAGGAGAAACTCCTGCTGTGACCTCTCTGGCTTGACTCTTCTGCTCGCCCTTAGAGACTACTAAATATTTCCCTTCTCTGTTTTTATTCTTCCTTGAAAATAGTGTGCCAACAAGAAAATTAACTGAGTATGTGTAAATATTCAGTAGATCAGAAGAAGGGGACCTGTCTGAGAAGTTAGAGCTAACTGCCCCTCTCTAAGCAACAAAGAAAAAAAAAAGTTAAAGCCTCCTAATTTGTATTCTTAACAAGATTTGAGAGAATAATATATATTTGATGCAAAAAAATAGGCAATAATGAAAACAGAGCAATCTGAGTTGAGGAAAGATTGAATAGAGATGAAAAACATGATCACCCAATTAAAAAATGGAGTGGAGGCAATGGACAGAAAATGGTAAACCACCGAAAAATGAAATCAATTTATTATAAGATAAATTAGAGAGTTTCTCCCACATCTCATAAGGAAATGAAAAAGAGGATTCTTTTATATTAATAAAATGTACAATCAATCCACAGTAAAACTTTTTGTGCCAAATAACATAGCATGAATAAATTAAATAAAAACTGCAGAAATGTAAAAAATTTTAATAAAGTTACAGTCAGTGTCGTGAAAGATTTTAATATACCTCTGTTAGTCTCTGGCATATCATCTAGGTTAAAAATAAATAAAGATTTAGGTAGCTTGAAATAATATAACAGATTTAATTCAAAAAAAGTAGGAGAAAGATACTTTTAAAGATAAAGGCAAAATGACTAAAAAATTAAAAATAGCAATTATCAACAAAACCAACTGTTTCTTTGAAACTTTAATAAAATAGACAAACTTACAAGAGTGATTAAAGAATAAAAGGACAAATATATAATATTAAGGATGAAAAAAGGAACATAGTCATAGTTATAATAGAGATTATAAAAATAATAAGAAAATCTTTAGGAACAACTATAAGATATCTGAAAGCTTAGATGAAATGGAATTTTTAATAGTTAAAAGTACTAACATCAAAGAAAAAATGAATAAACCAATAAACTGCAATTCTCCCATATCTTCTTTCAAAGGCCCCAGGTCTAGACTATTTTGCAGGTAAGCTAACAAAACTTCAAGGAACATTTAACCCCTGAAATAACCAAACTGTCTCAGAAAAGAAAAATTAGGATTCATCTCCCAACTCATTTGATTTAAATGAGGAACAAGTGGAAACATTGATATCAAACTGAATAAAGACGGCATAAGAACAAAAGCTATTAGGCTAGTCTCACCTATGACCAGATATCTAAAAATCATAAATACAATATATTGAATTTATCTGTATATTAAAACAAAACTAAGTGGGATTGATTACAAGAATGTAAGGATGTGTCAATATTAGAAAAGCTTATAATGCTATTTATTGAGCAAACCCTGTGAAATTGCCATTTCATAGGTCAAATCTGAATATTGGTAGCTTTATGTGGCTCAACATAATATTCTATAAATAGAAGAGAAAAATACATGATCCTGCCAATGTACCCCAAAACATCAGGTAATGAAATTTAATACACATTTATGATTTTTAAAAATATCTCATACAACTATGGACAGAACTTTCTTAATCTGATAAAAAGTTTCTACTGACATCAATAGCAGCGAACGTTCTTACTGACAAAACTTCCTAAGAAATCCCCATAAAGGCAGGACTAAGAACAGTAGTTCTACTGTCACCAATAGTATTCGACAGTATACCACAGCTCCAAGCCACTATAATTATACCCCCCTAAACAAAAGAAGAAAAAAGAAACAATAAAAAATAGAAAGGAATATATAAAATGTCTTCTTATTCAGAAAATACAAAAGAATCAACTGCGGAACCTATAAGACAATTCGGCAAAGCTACTGGTGTTTCTACAACCAATTAAAATATAATCAGGAAAAAAAAAGATCTCATTCATAATAGAAACAAAACTACAGGACAGCTAGGAGTAAGCCTAACAAAAATATATCTAATCTTTATTGAGAAAATAAAACTTTATTTTGAAGGACATTAAAATAAATACAGGGAGGTTTCATGTTCATGAACAAAAGATGTGAACAGACAATTCACAGATGAGAAGAGTAAAATTTTTGATAAACATACAAAAAGATGCTCAATCTCAGTGATAATCGGTGACACATTAAAACGAGATACTTACTATTTTCGCACCCATCAAGTTGGAAAAAAATAGATTGCCTGAAAATACTAAGTGCTGGCGAGGTTATAAAAGCAATGGAAAGTGTCTTGCGTTGTTAGTGAGATTGAACTGATATTGGTCTTCAGAAAGCAATCTGGCAATATCCAACAATGCTGAAAATGTGCCTTCCCCACTCTTCCATTCTAGATGTATGTCTTAGAGAAAGTCAAACGCATGTGTGCAAGAAGACATGCAGCAGCATTCATGGGAATGTTCACATTGTCACTGTGTGTAAAAACTGTGCATTTAGAATATTTCTTTTAAGCCGGCCATCTTGTCAGACTGTCATACCAGATGTAATGGTATATGTATATCAAAACATCAAGTTGAACTTCTTAATAATATACAATTTTTATTTGTCAGTTATACCTCAACAAAGCTGGGGGAAAAAAAACATCTAATAGAGAAGGGGAAAAAAAGAAAGTGGTGAGATGTAATGGATGTGCATATATTCTTCTGGGTTTCTCGGGGAGACATTCCCATCGCCTGTACATAGTGATGGACTGACCATCAAAGTAATTTTCTTCTAGACAAACAATAGTCTGTTAGGAAATAAATGTATGCAAAGACCCAATTCCCAAAAGCAATCAAAAATATAAAAATACCCAGGAATAAATACAGAATTTTACTGAGACATAAAAGACAACTTGATTAAATGGAGCCAGACACTGTGTATACGAATAGGAAGATTTAATGTCATAGAAATATATTTTTCTTCTAATCAATTCATACATTTAATGCTAATCAGAATTACACAAGTTAGTTGGGTTTTTTTGCGGGGGGGGAAGAGTTGTTTTTAATTTGAAAAAATTCTTGAGTTTGTCTTGAAGAATAAATATGGAAATATTTTTTTAAGTTGAAAAAGACAAATGAGGGAGGACTTGCCCTACTAAATATTTGTGTTTAAAAGCTACAGTAATTAAAATAGTATGGGTCATACACCAGAATAAATAAAGAGATGAATGCAATAGAATAGAAATCTGCCAAAACCAAATTTATTTAACTGTAGATGTGATGATGGTAGATTTAAAATTGGTGGTACATGAAATATTTACAAACAGGGTTTAGTTAAATGGCTAACCAACTAGGGAGAAAAGGTAGAATTTTATCTTATATCATGTGCCAAAATAAATCCAAGTGGATTTAAGGACAAAAGTACTGGAAGAAAACATTGGTTTAGTTATTTTTCATTCATTTATTGAGTGTCTCTTATGTGCTAGGGCACACATGCTGAACAGTGATATATGAATAATTACATTGGGGGTTGGGTTAATTTTATGATGGAAATTCCTGCAGCTGTTGGGGAAGAATATTTGATGATTTGAAAGATATGTACATTATATTAAGTGAAAGAACAGTTACCATATAGCATCTATAGTTTGATCTTGAATTATAAAAAGTTAAGGAAATAAATATATATAAGTAAAGATATGCATAGAACAAAGCCTAGAGAGATAGTCACCAAAATGTTGCTAAGTTGCTTTTATTTTCTTTGTGTTTTTCTGTTTTATAAGTTTTCTGCAATAAATATTTTATCATAATGACATATTAAGAACCATTTTTTGTTCTTAATGAATTATGCTTTGAAATTAAGGAAAAAATCCTGTTCCCATTACACTTTTATTCATTAACAACAATTTCCTAATACCGTCATTTATCCAGCAAGTATTCAAGTTTCCGATTATCTCTCACAATATTTTTTAAATTTGCAGTTTATTTGAATTAGGATCCAAATAAAGTATATACATTGAATTAGTTGCTCTTGTTGTTTTTAATCTATATAGGTTTCTACCTCTAGCTCTTTTTTCCCCCACTTGTAATTTATTTGTTGGGGAGATTGGGTCATTTGTTTAGTAGAATTTTTCACATTCTGAATTCTGATGACCACATTCCCAGAGTATCATTTCACAATGTTCCTCTGTCCTCTACATTTCCTGTAAGTTATAGTGGCTTGATCTGATTCAGGTTTGTTTGTTTGTTCTTTTTTTCTTTTTTTTTTTTCCCAGCAAATTGACTCCATAGGTAGTGATGTATCTTCCATCAAGAAGCACATGGTATCTCGTTGTCTCTTATTGTGATGTTAGCAAACACTGATGATTAATGCCTTAATCAATTAATTCCAATAGATGTGTTAGAGAGTAAAAATGTTCTTATAACAACGCCGATGCAGCAGTGAGCTAAAATTCTTTGAACTGGTGCCATCTCTATGTCTGCTGGAACTCTGGAATTCTCTCAGTCTATCAGTGATACAAAACAATTGCACATAGGATCTGGAAACAGACTTGAGTCTCCCGGGGGCCTAAACAAATCTCTGTAATATACAGCACTGTTAGCTTGAAGGATGGCTTCTTTTAGAAAGCTTTGCTTCATAAATAGTAGAATGGAAATATTGTTCCAATTTGCTGGCAGCTGGCACCACATCCTGTGCCATGCACAAATATTCATCACCCACCCATAGATCCCATCTTTGATATTTACCAAAGCACCAGGGGGTCCTTCACTCAATCACAACTTCTGTTGTTATTTGTACAATTATCTGGGAAGGAGCAGCAACCTCAAAACCTGGGGAGCCAGTTCATTATTCTGATGATTGTTGACTTTGCTGATGCTCAGAAGTTCAGGGCACAGATGGGAGTCAGGGAAGCCAGATGCCTGCACGATTCCACCCCTGGCAAGCCCAGCAGGCCCTCTCTGGAGCCCTTCTTTTAGAAGGCAAGGGAAGAGGCTGAGTTTGAGGAGGGGAAGGGCATCATGATGTGCTGATCATCTTACCTTCACCTTAACTGGATCCCAGAGGCCATATCCAGCAGAGTGGTCAAGACTGAGGCCACTGCCACAGCGAGGTGGGGTCAAGCAGGAGGATGGTTGTCTCATCTCCTGGAAGGACAGGATTGAGTGTTTAGCGATGCAGAGATGCTGAATTCTTTCAGCATGCCTGTGTGCAGAAGCAGATGGCTTGGGCAGCCAGACAGCCCTAACCTGGCCTCCCCAGGCTGCAGAAGAATAAGCCAATGCCATATGGGAGTCTAGGGAACAAGAGCAGATCTCCACTAGAAAGGTCAGAACAGCAACCAGTTTCTAGAGACTGGATTCACACTCAGATTGGCTGGGCACCAAGTGGAGACAAGAAGGGCCAAAAACTCACTCAGATGCTGGCTCCACTCTGCCATCTTCTTTGCATCTGATGACTCGCTGACTCTAACAGTTATCAGTGCTAAACTCGGGGAATGTGGGAGCTGTAGGGTGAGAAGCTGTGATCTGAAATAAGGCCATGCTGACGACATTGGGTTGGGGTCTCTCCCATGCTCAGGTCTATGATGGCAACAACAACTCGGCCCGCTTACTGGGGGTGTTCAGCCGCTCTGAGATGCTGGGGGTGACCTTGAACAGCACGTCCAGCAGTTTGTGGCTTGATTTCATCACTGACGCCGAAAACACCAGCAAGGGCTTTGAGCTGCATTTTTCCAGTAAGTCTTTCTTGCATCTCAGTGGATGATAAGTCAGGCTTTCCCTAGTTCCACAAACAGGGAAGTTGGGGCTCTGGGACATCGTCCATCACCAAGTTGGTTTGTTTTTCTCTAACTGACGCATGCTTAGCCGGTCGTTTCCCCTCATGCATTGTGCCTGTGATTTAGATAAGCTGCCACTTGGCACATAGCTATGTGGTTTAAACTTGTGGTTAGCTGAACTGAGAGCATACCTTTTACTCACTAATACTTTAAAAATTATAAATGCTGAGCCTTTTAATTAAAGCCACCAAAGATAGCCTTTGCTAATCATGGCATTTATAGAACAATATTCAGCTCCAGCCAGATGTAAAGAATGCAAACACTAATGTTTAATTATGTTCGATTTTACTACTCCCAAAAGAGTTGAGTCTTGATGCTTTCCCTCTTTTTTTCATGGTTTTAACTTTCTCCTTTACTCCTGGGATTTTGAAAACAGAAAGCACCCAGGCTTGTATGCAGCCCCCTGGTGTACTTAGGATGACATCCCCATTCTTTAGTGTCACCACCATTTATATTTATTTGATCTTCTAATTACCCAGTAGATACAAAAAAAAAAAAAAAAAAAAAAAACCTGTGCTTTTATAAACTATTTTAACATACAGTGAGTACCCATCAACTGATGAATGGATAAACAAAATGTGTTTTGTTCATCTATACGATGGCATATTATTTGGCCATAAAAAAAGATTGGAGTTTTGCTACATGCTTCAGCGTGAATGAACCTTGGAAACATTACGCTAAGAGAAAGTAGCCAGTCACCAAAGGCCACATATTATATGATCCATTTATATGAACTGTCAAGAAGTGGCAGGTCCATAGAGACAGAAAGAAAACTGGTGGTTGCCTAGGGCTGAGGGGGTTTGGGGAAAACGTGGATGGGGTTTCTTTTCAAGGAGATGAAAATGTCCTGACGTTGATTATCTTAATAGGTGCATAACTCTGTGAATGTACTAAAGACACTGAATTGTATACTTCAGATGGGTGACTGTTTAGTATGTGAATTATTTCTCAGTAAATCTGTTAGAGAAAACAAATTCAATGTGTCTTCTCAAGATCCCTTTCTCATGGGCTCCAGGCCGTCTGGCAGAGGAGGTCTGCGCCTGTTACAGCAGGCGGATCAGTAGAAGAAGATTAAATAGAGTCTTATTCAAATTCCATTTCTATCATCTGAGATTGTGTGACTTTGGAACAATTTACTTAACCTTTCTAAGTCAATGTTCTCAGTTGTAAAATGCAGGTAATTATACCTCCTTATAAGACTCCTGTGAATAGCAAATGAGAGATAACACATGCGAGGCACCATCGAGTAGAAGCTCTATATAAGCTCTGCAGAGGTTTCCTTCTCCGGCCTTTTTAAGTAGAGTGTATTTAAGCAGGACATAATTGAGGTTTGAAACATACATTTAAAGTGACTTTTCCATATTACATTATCCCATCAGAATATCTCGGTGAGCAAAATTGAATGAACAGCTCCCACTAGCAAAATGCTATAGGGTCAAACAAAAGAAATAGAAAATTCCAACTCTAGGCCTGAAAACTGTTAAAAGCTGTCCTGGGAGAAATAACAAATCATTTACATATAGCGACAGGGGAACACGTACTCTGTAATCCACCCTCACCTGAGCATAGTAATATGGCAGCCCCTGAGCAGTGAGTCCCTCAGTACCTAGAGGCATGTGCCAGTCAGCTTCCTGCAGGAAATGGTTTTTGAGCGAGTATGGATTCATAGTCTTGCTCACCCTATCTCTTCTCTCTTCACCAGGTTTTGAACTCATCAAATGTGAGGACCCAGGAACTCCCCAGTTTGGCTATAAGGTTCATGACGGAGGCCATTTTGCAGGGAGCTCTGTGTCCTTCAGCTGTGACCCTGGATACAGCCTGCGGGGCAGTGAGGAACTGCTGTGTCTGAGCGGAGAACGCAGAACCTGGGACCGGCCTCTCCCCACCTGCGTCGGTAGGAGTCCTCTCGCTTGCCATTGTCACACACTTAGCAAGTGGGGCCAAAGCCAAGTCATGCCCTCAGAATTGCAATGCTAGTGAGAGAGAAGAGGTAGCAGAGTCAGTTAGAAAGGGAGAGGTGGAGCTTTTGCCTGGGTGCCAGAGGTTCCTGCAACACCAAGACTCAGATGAGTCTCCAACTCACTCTGGTCCTCAGTTTCTCTATAGGCAAAATGGAGCTCATGCTCCCTTCTCTGAGGAAATGTTGAAAGAAAGAGTAAGATCATGAGCTGGCATCTTCTTAAGCCTGTGGCGCTTCCAGAATATCAGCAGAGGCTCTCTGGAAGCTTTATCTGTGTGTCACAGGACAAGAGAAATCGGGTCCAAGGCAGAAATGTGAAATAGGCAGCACATGTCATTCTGTCTGTCTGGCCTTTCATTTCTCACCACCCACCTCGCTGCACGTGTCACCTTCCCTGTTGATCTGGATCCCCACAACACTACTTAGTCCTGCTTCCCCATCCCCAAACACCAAGCCTTCCCCTCTCTCCATCCCTTCCCCACGTCCCACAGCCTCCACGTGTCTGTGCAGCACTGGCTAATCTTTTAAGAACAAAAACACTGGGAAAACATTTAAGTGCCTACCAAGCTCTATATGCCAGACTTGGTGCGTCTATGTTTCGGTATGTGCAGAAGAAAAGAAATACAAAAAGAAAAAAGTATTTTCCCTGCCCTTAGGGAGCCCATACTCTAGCAAGAAGAATAGACACTGAAACAGATCATTGATAATACAAGATAAGCACTGTAAAAAGAAGTATGTGCAAAGTGTTAGGGGAATATGAGAAAGTTTTGCGTAGGAGGTGATATTTCAATTGAAACTTGAAAGGATGGGTAAGAATTCACCACCGGGAAAGTGAGGTAGGGAGGCGATCATTCTAGCCTGAGCATGTGCAAGGGCTGAAGGTGTAAACCAGGATGGTGGGAAATGTTAACGGCCAATATTCTTTTCCTCTGGACAACTACATTTTAGTAGGATCTTCAACACTTACACAACAGAGTGTCTAAAAGCAAGGACTTTAAGTCTGAAAGTGGGCTGACCAGGATAGTAGGCTCCAAGTAGCCTCCAGAGTCTACCTCTCTCTTTGTGTTTAAGATCGATTCAGTCTGTGATCATGCCCCATCCCTTTCTCCCTGCATCCTTTTTTATCCCCTTCTTTCATTCATGTGCCAGGCCTGTGCCAGGCCTCTTCCAGGCCCTGGGAATACAGAGGAAAAAGCAGATCCCAGACCAGTGAGGGAGACACATGCAGAAACAGACAACCGTATAATGCGATAGGCAAGCCAGAGCAAGCGAAATGTGAAGGAGAGATGATGGTTCACATTATAAGACAATTATTTGCTTTGCAGAAAGGATTCAGGGTAAGGTTCTTTTGAATATCAAATTTGCCAGTTGGACTGAACTTCGGGGATCCACTCAAGCAGTACTAGTAAGAATATTTATACTCTGAAATTCAGGCCTTTCCCACTGAGATTCTCTCAGTCCTCACTTAGGGGAGTGAGGCTGTGTACTTGGGATTACGTGTGTATATTTTTAAATATGTCACGTTGTTGTAGACTTTATCACAGCCTGCCAGAAATGACTATTGTAACTTAAAACATCCAGATGTTTTCTTCATTGATGAGTGCATGCTACAGCCCAGAGAAAACAGCCAAGGCTCTCTGTTGGAAAGAAGGGAGAGCACCAGAAAGAGTGGCTTCTTATGGTCTTACCAGTGAATCTGCTACAGGCTGGCCACTTGGCCCCTCCTGCCTACCTGCCAGTCCTCAGATAAAGTGATCCATGAGGAAAGAAGCAGTGTGTCCTTGAGGAAGTACTCCTTTAAACACTCACTTTCTGGAAAGCAGGACGGGTTTCTCCATCTGGAATATGGAAGGCAGCTCTAGCCAAGGACAACGGTAGTGTCCTATCACCTTTCTAGATATCTCCTCTATTTGTGGGGCCAAACAGGCTTTCTCCCCACAATTTATAGTTCATCCTCTCACCCACACTCTGCTCCCTGCCATGGGCCCACTCGGCCCTGTGTCTTTCAATCAGGTTGGCATCTCCCATCCCAATAGCCCCATAGAGGGAAGACTCACGGTGAACCTGGAGCAAAGGATCTGGTCTCATGAGCAGGCTTACTGACAGAGAACCCCTCTCTCCACCATGCCTTAGTGGTCTCATGTCAAGCCATGGGGCCCAAGAGATGCTTATTGGTCCTTTGTAGCAACAGGTGAAGGTCATTCTTCCATTTGTGACTTTGATCCCATCTTCTATTACTTCGACCGACTTGTTCATCAATCACTCCCTTTTCCAAAAAAACTTTGCAATAAATCTCCTCCTCTTCATTTTCACTCATGCTCCCTTGATTCAGACCTTTCTAGTGATTCGCCTTGGAAACAAGCTTTTCTCAGTCATCCACCCATTTACTCATTCGATAAATATTTATTAAAACATCTATAATGTGCCAAACACTACTCTAAGCACTTGATGTGCAAATTTGAGTAAGACAAGGTCTATGCTGCCAAGGAGCTTATAGTCTCATGAAGGAGATAGTCATGATAATAGCTTGTTACACATCTTTTCATGCACAGTGTGAATATACCACATTTGTTTATCCATTCATCAGTTGATGGACATGTGGGTTGTTTCCATTTGGCGGTGATTATGAATAATGCTACTATGATCATTCATTACACATTTTTCTGTGAACGTATGTTTTCATTTCTCTTGGGTAGATACCTAAGAGCAGAATTGCTGGGGTCATAGGCTAACTATGTTGAACATCTTGAGGAATTTTGAAACTGTTTTCCAAAGAGGCTGCGCCATTTTTTATTTCCACCAGCCACGAGTGAGAGTTTCCAGTTTCTCCACATCCTCACCTACACTTGTTAGTGTCAGTCTTTTTTAGTTTAGCCATCCTCGTGGATATGAAATGGTACCTCATTGTGATTTTCGTTTGCAGCCCCCTAATGACTGATGATGATAAACACCTCTTCATATGCTCATTAGCTATTTTTTTGTGTGTATACCTTCTTTGCAGAAATGCCTATTCAGATCCTTTGGCCATTTTTTAATTGGATTGCTGGTCTTTTCGCTATTGAGTTGTAGGAAATCTTTGTAGATTCTGGATACAAGACTCATCCAGGGACCTTCTATATCCTGTGCTCAGTCACCTGGAATGAATGAGAGGGACACAGGGACACAGTCAAGAGGAGCCACCAAGTCTTGGTTGGCAGCGAAGGCCACCCCATGAAGCTCACTCTTTTGGGATTTTTTTCAGCTGAGTGTGGAGGGACAGTGAAAGGAGAGGTGTCGGGGCAGGTGCTGTCACCTGGGTATCCAGCTCCTTACGAACACAATCTCAACTGCATCTGGACCATCGAGGCTGACGCCGGCTGCACCATTGGGTAAGTGTCAGGGCCGGCAAAGTAATCAGCGCCAGTTCAGGGGAGTCATCTCCAGCATCATCACCAGATCACCCAGCTAGCAGCTGGTCCCGCCCACCTCACCTGGAGGCCTCTGTGATCAACAGTGGTTGTTGTGACCCCAGGCGTGGGCTGGGGCCCATAGAAAACCTGGAAAGGTTAATTTCAGCCTCACAGGGCTGCAATCCAAGTTCAGACAACTCTGTTGCCTAGCTGGCACAGTTACAGCAGAGTAACAGAGGTCATGGACTTGAAATCATATGGGCCCCAGTTTGAATCCCAGCCCCACCCTTTACTGTTTGCAGGACCTTGGGTAAGTTCTTTATCCTCTCTGAGTATTACTGTCTCCTTCTGGATTATGATTCATAATACCAGCTTCTCAGGATAAACCACTTAAATGAGATGTTGCATAGTACTTGGAACGTAGTAAATATTTAATAATGGTTCTGTGAAACAATGGTTCTGCAGTTGTCTTACAGTAGTAAGAGTCGGCTTAGAGCTGTTTCAGCCCAGATTGCTTACGGTTTAGGGTGGTGGAGGGAATAATTACAAAAGGCCAGCAGTGTCTTTCCATATAAGCACCTGACCAACAGGAATTACTTATTGGAGTTCCAAGAAATCAGAGAAGACAGAGCCTGGCACACATATTGTCATATTAACTCTTCACAATAGCCCTATTAATAGTAATAGTAAACCCTAATAACAAACAGGCAGAGGAGCTGACCCTGGATGGCCAGGCTCAAGGAGCTGGAAATGGGACCACATGGCAGGAGCATCACCTGTGGTTTGGTGGTGGGGACAAGGCGGGCAGGGTGGAGGGGCGAGCGGAAGTGGGAGATGAAGCTGGTGGAGCCGGCTGTAACTAGAGCATGAAGGGCCTTGGGGGCTGTGATGCTGGGTTTGGACCCGTCCTGGCAGCCCAGTGGAGAACAGGTTGACTGGATCTGGGAGCCAGTGAGGAGATCGCCTCCAGAGTGTGGAGGGGCTGAGGAGGCCTGAGCCCAACCAGGGGCGGTGGGGACAGGGAAGAACAGACAAATTCAGGAGACATTTAAGCAGTCACACCAGCTGGTCTCACTCAGTAAACACGGAAATTGAGGTTTCTTCTGTTTCTCCAATTTTTTGTGTAACATACACTATGTAAAATATATAGAAAAGTCAATAGGACCCGTATACCTACCAGCTAGACTCAACCGTTGTGAATATTTTATCACATCTGCTTTCTCTCTTTTTTTTTTTTTTTCCTCAAGTACCTAAAATACATTGTGGAAATCATGACACTTCATTCCCTGGTGCTTTCATGTTCATCTTCTAAAGAGAAAGCTACTCTCCTCCATGACATAGCAACATTAGCATACCCAAGACATGCAGCATTAATTTCCTGGAATTAAGGGTTAAGACAAGGGTTGCAGGACAGCAGAGCAGATAGGAGCAGCCGACCGAGAGAGCACAAGAAATCAATGACAGGATTACTGGGCAGGAGCGAGGACTGTTATTTATGGGACAGGACAGTGGGTGCATGGGGTAGACTGGAGCATCCCTTCCTAGCTGTCAGGAAGAGAAGATCAAAACAGATACTAGAAATGTCCTCTCCTGGGTGACATAGCAAGAACCGTAAAGTCATGGAGCACGCTGAGAGCGTGTGTGAGGACTCCAAGAAGAGGAATAGCAGGAAGAAGGTAAAGGTGCTTCAGCCCTCCATCCGGAAGGCTCCTTGGAGCCACACAGCCTCAAAAGAGCTAATGCCAAGTGAGCAGAGGAGGGTTTCCCAGCTGCAGTGAGAGCTGCAGAAGGTGGAAGCGGAGCTCTCTCTCTCTCTCTCTCTCCTTCCCTCTCCCTCCCTCTCCTCTCCACCTCTCCTTTCTTCCCGCTCCCCCTACTTCTCTCTCTCTCTCTCTCTGTCTCTGTCTTTCTGTCTCTCTCCCTTCTTCCCTCTCCTTTCTTTCTCCCTCTATCCATCTCTCCCCGTCTCCCCACCTTTCCTTTCTCCCTCACCCTCCCCACACACCCCTCACTTGAATAACCAGCAGCAAAGTTAAGGGAATTCATAATTAGACTGAATTTAAACAAACACAAAAAGCCCCCTTTGTGTTTGAGTCCTTATTCAGAGTGAGATGTAGTTATTATTTTTGAAATGTGAATATCTATAGAATTTTTTATAAAAAATAGTCTTTTTAAAAAAATACTTATTTTTAAAAATTCAAAATACAAACGATAAAGAAGTTTATAAAGTAGAAATCAGAGGTCCCCATAATCTTACTCTGTTTTCCTCCCTACACCATCGATATTCATTCTACTTTGTATGCCAGAATCACATAAAGCAGATGCAACACACGTGCTTTCTAAAGCACGATCATCTCCGTGCAGGGCTCACTAACTTGCTTTTTGTTTTAGTATTTAACCATATATCATCATCTTATTATGTCAATATATAAAATCTGCCTCATTCTGTTTGATGGCTACAGGGAATTCTATTATATGTACAACCATAATTTATCTAACTACTCCCCTATTGATAAAGTGAATATTTTCAGTTTTTCACTCCAGTAAACATCCCTATACATGAATCTTTAAACAGTTGTCCAATTATTTTCTTAAGATGTATTCTGAGAAGACAAATTTCTATACAGGACTTCAAATTTCCCTCCAGATATTGCAACGATTTATACATCCAGCAAAAGCCTGCTTCCCCACACAGCATCACTAGGCATTGCCAGTCCTGTCAGTGTTTAGCAGTTTGATGGACAAAACGATACTCAATTGTCTTTACTGCTTCAAGTTTCTTCTATATTTTTCTTTGGGGGAATTTATTTTTTTCATATAGAGTGTTCAATTGGGTTCATTTCCAAATAGTCTATATTTCAGTTTAGATTTCATTGTAAGTTGAGTATTTAAGGATTTTTTAAAAGTTACTAAGTGGTTATATAGTCTCTGTGATCTTTTTTATTGTTTTTATTTTTCCGTTAGAGTTGACATTCAGTATTTTATATTAGTTTTGGGTGTACAGCATAATGGTTAGACATTTATATATGTTCTATGAACTTTTGAAGAAAGTGAAGAGTTCAGAGTTTCATATATTTCTTTTACATCAAATGTATTATGCTTTCTTTCAAACCAATGTATGCTTTTTTATTGCTTTCCTTTATTTTCACCTCTTCCTATTATTAGCTGACTTGACTTAATTGACTTTTTTCTATAGCGATTTGAAAGTTCTATATCCTATTTTTATTCTGCCAGTGATCATGTGTTTTTATTAATTACATTTTCAACAGTATTTACCCTGTTATTTCTTCCTCTTTGTTTTGGAAATGTTGTTTTTGTTTTGGTTTCTGTCTAAGGAAGCTGCATCTTTTTGTTTTCAGATCCCTCTCGACAGCCTACTTTTATTTTATCAATGTATCGTCATCTTGCGTCTCTCTGAGAATATTATTCATGTTTTGTTTTACAACATATTCTGTTCTTCCCCTGCATTAACTGCATTTTGCAGTTGGACCATTCGGTCTGACTCTTCCGCTGGATTCCTTTGAAGAGCTTATTCTCTTCGCATCCTAGTTTTGTCATTCATTCACTATCGAGCCCTAGCTAAGACCTGGGCTGTGGCACCAGACAACCTGCCAGTCTTCCTAGCTACGTAGCTTAGGAAACTCTTCAAGCAGGCACCTCAGTACTCATATCTGTAAAATAGTGGTTAAAAATAGTACCCACCACCTAAGTTTGCTCTGAGGATTAAGTGAGCTAACATACCATAACAAACAAGTGATGAGTGCCCCCTCCAGGAGCTGGATAGGTGGTTGTTTGTTTTACCCAGATGGTGCATTCCCCTGAGCAAAGCAAGTTATAGGTCACCCCTTAGAGTCACTTGTGGCAGGTGCCAAGCTATTGGCGGGAATATATGTCAAGCAGTCTTCCCTTTGGGTGTGCCAAATGGGAGAGGATGTGAGATCGCCCACAGGCCAGTCTCTAAGGTTATTCCCAGGGCACAGGCAAGAGAAAGCTTGCAGATACCTCTTCCCACTGCCCCAACGTTGGAAGTAACCAGAGAGATCTATGGTCAACCTCAGTCCAGCAAACTGGGCAAGGGTAGTAACCTTCTGGGAGTGCCCAGGAGGGACAGTGGGTAACTACAGGGGTCAGTGGCCAGGCTGACTCGTGAGCAGGTCTAAGCAGGAATGTAGGCCCTTCGTAGATGTGCATGACAAGAGTGGGCTGGCAATCAGACCCTGCCCTTGAACACAGGGGACATCTCGCAGCATTTTTTCTCTGATTGCCAAGAATGGGACAGGCTGATTGATGAACTCCATCCAGGCCTGGTAGCTAATAGCAAGAGAGCAGACCAGTGAGCTGCACTTTCCACATCACTCTTTCGTGTGTCATCAGTACATACAACATGAAAGTTTCATTCCATATTGGGGGCGGGAACCTCTTCTCAGTTTCCGACGTTGGGTCAGAATTTTCTTTTTTCTAATTAGTGGACCAGCTCAGGTGAAAATTGGAGAAGAGAGGGAGGCAAAGCCTTTTGCTCTTGGTCCTGCCCTCTACCTAGCATTTAGCAAACACCCACAACGTTCTGAATCAGTTAAATTGTCCCCATTTTATAGATGAGCTCATTGAGGCCCAGAAAGGGTGAATGTTGTTCCGCACTTACTCAGTGAGGTGGCGTTCAATGCCGTCCTGTCTAGCTCCAGTCTCTTCTCTTCCCTGCCTGCCATTCTGACCCTGGTTTAGTTCCATTCAACTGAACATGCACTGAACACCTTCCCTGTGCCAAACTGTATATGCTGTCCAGTGGGAAACACGCAGATCAGCCTGAGATCAGTCCTTGCCTTCCAAGGGCTCGCATGCTCGTGGGGAAATAGTCAGACAGGGACTCTGAGACAAGCGAAAGTCAGCTCAGTAACAGAGAAGAGAGAGATGTTGTGCCTGGACGTGTAGAGGCCAATGATCCAATTGAGAAGCAGTGCAGTGGAGGCCTGAACACAGGGGAGAGACAGGGCCTCACCACAAGAGTGCTCACTTGATGTGGTGGGGGCCTGCGTCGGGGGAGATAAGGTTTTGTGGGTAACGAGGGGTCTCTGCAGGACCCTGAGTGCGGAAATGAGAACTCTGACTGGATTTCTCACGATAACGAGGAGCCATTGGAATAGTTAGAAGACAGTAATGACATTCAGCTCAATTAAAAATCCTAGAGCATTTACTCAGTGCCAGGCTTTCTGCCAGGCACTGAGCACATAAATATAAATAAGGAACAGTCTTTTCCCTTGAAGGCCTCCGTCTTATAGATAGACATTTCAACAGTTAGGAGTAGAAATAGAAAAACTGACTAAAGCAGGCTTTAACAGATGGAGGTTCGCTTTTCTCCTGGAACAAGCCCCCGAAGGTCCCATCCAGACCTGTGCTCTGGATGCCATCACCTTTCTTCTTGCTCTGCCATCCCGAGGCTTTCATCCTCATGGTTACCTAGTCAGCTGCTACAGCTCCAGGCATTATGTCTGTGTTCCAGTTTAAAAGGAGAGGGAGGTGGAAAGGGCACAGCTTTCTTCTTGTGAGCGTTTGCCTATTTATTCGGGAAGAACCGCTATCCTTAGAGACATCATCCTACATCTCATTAGTCGGAACTTGCCATGCCTGGCTGAGGGAAAGTTGGAAATCAATTTTGTTTTGCTTTTACAATTTCAATAGTGGAGACAGATGAGAGATTTAGAAATGGAGCACAGATAAGCCAACCTACAGTGTTTGCTATAGATTCTAATATAATGTGATAAGTGCTATAGTAGATGTGTGTTCAAAACAATAGAAAAGCATTTGCAAGGACAGCTCGTAATTCCAGGTGACAGTTGGGGGCAGGGTGTTACAGAGAGGAAGTACTATTCTAGCTCCACTTTAAAAAACAGCCGTAGTTCACCATGCAGGGTGGAGGTAAAGACCCTCCAGGCATGTGAAAGAGGGGGCGGTGCGAATGTACATAGCTAACTCTAGAAGACCTGTTGTCAGGTGTGACATGACGACATCTCCATTTCAGGAAGATCGGTGGCAGCAATGCAGAGGATAAATTGGCTGGGAAACCAGAGAGAGGGTCTAGTATAACTATTTGAGGGGTCCTGGTTACATTCTGAATAACTGAGTTTTGTTTCTTGAGTACAAATTGGGTTGAGGTTGAGATCTATATGTGTCTGACTACACGGAGGGAAAGGAAGGAAGGGAGAAGAGATGGCCCTTAGCGGGTGTGCTTGCCCTGAAGAGATCTGAGGCCCATGAAGGATGGAAAACTTATCGTTCCTAGAAGCTTTGATTTCTGCTCCTAATGCTCATTTAGTCATAAAGCTCATATTTGCTAATAATCCTCGTTGCTTGATTTTTAACTGTAAGGATGCTTCCTAATGACTAATGCAGAGGGCAACCTGGAAACTCCATTCTTGGCTGTTGGCCACAAAGCAGTAGGATTAGCAAGAGAGGGGTGGGGGCTCGCTTTTGATTAACCAGAACCCCTGCCCAGTGGAGCTTGTCTTCCTGGGAGGATGCTGGACTAGACAAAACATCTGGCTGTGCCCGAAGCCCAGATTCCCCCTCTGCAGTTTCATATCAGTCCTAGGGCAGCAGTCTCCCCGCTGTGATCAGTGTTGCTTCCCTTTAAACCAGCGAGTGGGCAGCTGGCCCAGAGGAGGCAGAAGGCACCAGAAGTGAAGCTTCTGTTCACAGCTCTTGCCAGGAATCGTGGCCGCAGGTTTAGCATTTTCCAGAAGGTTTATTTTCGAGCAGTGACAGTAAGTTAAACCTTAAACAGAGAAGGTCCATGTACTTGCACTGCAAGAGCTGACCTCCTGAAGGAACTAAACAGATAAGCCTACACACAGTGGGGTACTCCTTTGTCAGGTTTAAGGTTTCAACAATTGGGGAATAGTCAAAAAGAGCTCAAAAGTTTTTTGAAAGAGGATGTGGGTAACCTGGTAGGTATAAATGTAAGTTTAAGAATAGTGGTGCTCTCTGGCAATTTCATTTTTCATGGATGACCTCTAGAAAAGAAACACAACCTACTTCAAATTATCCAGTAATAATAATCCAGCTGAGCTACACTGGATAGGTACATTGGCCATACATCAACTTGACTGTCACTTTACAATCCCAGAGATGGATGCCGACATCTGTTAGGAGAAAATAAACAGTTCAACCAAAGAAATGCAGGCCTTGTTGGCTGGCCACACTGGACCTGGATAGATCTTTCTCTTTCAAAAGATAAGTAAAGAAATAAGCAGGAAATAAAATAAACTTGTGATGGCACTTAAAACTTACCATTCTCAAAAAAGAGGACCATTTCCCTAAAGAAATAGGAACATATTTTCCAAAAAGATTTTTGTCTACAATAGACGAAAGAAAATTTAAATAGGTATATAGATAATATTCTCATTTAAATATACAAAATAAGGATGATAAGGAAGAGAAGATGTAGGATAAATGGGGGAGGGGAACTCCTGAGAGAGAACGACAATGATGGAGACAAGTTGAGAATGCAAAAAAAGTAAATACATGGTAACAATTAAAATCCACAGTAGCAGCATGTGCCTTGTTAGAAAGACAAGCATTGAAGTAGGAGACAAGCTAAAGAATCTCTCTGAGACTGCAGAAAAAAATTACGAAGGTATGGAAGTAATGAAAGTTGCCAACTGTGGAAGACAGAGTGCCAATCCAGGCAGATAAATGAAGGAGAACAATGAGTAAATGGAGCAGAAGGTATAATAAAATGCAAAACATCAGCTAACTCCTTTGAGAAGAGAGGCAGAGGGATGAAGTGACCAGTGCTAAAATTTTCTTGATAAATTAAAAGGACTCATTGAGTTCCAGGTAAAATGATTTAGATACAATTTAATGAAAAACGAAACTGTCCCAAAGATAATTTAAAAATCTCTAAAAGCATTTGCCAAAACACACTCACACAGGTAAGTACACAATCAGCTCTCATCAAATAAAACAGTAATTTATGAAAAACAAGCAGCACAACTAATCCCATCCTCCTAAAATTTCTTCTCTGTAATATCAAAGACCAAAGCCAATGATGTTATGAGACCCAACAATCATTGATTCAGCCAAGATACAACATGCACAAAAGCCACAGAAAATTGCCAGTCAGGTTCCTTGATGAACTTGTAAAGATCTTGCAGTAGGCTGAATGATAGCCCCCAAAGATATCAGGCCCTAATTCCTGGAAGCTGTAAATGTTACCTTATTTGGAAAGATCTTTGCAAGATGTGATTAAACTGAGGATTTTGTTACATTATCAAGGTGGGTCCTAAACACAATCACATGTATTTTATACACAAGGAAGAGAAGATGATAGGAAGACAGACACAGAAATTGGAATGACGCAGCCACAAGCCAAGGAATGCCAATAGCCACCAGAAGTCGGAAGAGGCAAAGAACAGATTCTCCTCTAGAGATGACGGAGGGGGCGTGGCCCTGCCGACACCTCGATTTCATTGTAACCATACTGATTTCAGACATCTGGCCTCCAGAACTTTGACAGAATAAATGTCTGTGGTTTCAAGTCACCAAGTTTGTAGTACTCTGTTACAGCAGCCACAGGAAACTGAAACAGATGTATAATTTTTAGCCTACCGAGATGTTTAGGAAAAACTATACTATGAATGATGACCATGAAAGACATTTAATTTGAGTCTATAGTCTCTGATTATATTGTCAGTGGTTTGATAATGGGAGAAGTCATAGGGGAAAGCAAAATCTTTTTAGGTTTTCTGTCTTAACATGATGGAGAGTGAAATGACATATTGTTTTTCTTAAATCTGATAATTAGAGAAATGCAAGTTTGGGGGTATTTTTTCAAACACGTTTAAAGATGCTTAAAGTAGAATTAAAAGCAAAATGTATACTTTACAAATCACTGAAGAAACTGTGAAAATTAAAAAATATTACAAAAAGGAAAAGGAAATAGCAAGAAAATATAATAAACAAAAAGCATAAAACAGAATGATGGAAATAAGCTTGTATTCGCAGTACTGGCTACCTGATGCAACAAATAACCCCTGGACCTCAGGGCTTTCACATGGTAAAGGTTAATTTTTCACTTCACAGTCCAGTGCCAATCTGCAGCATGGCAGAGCCCTGGGTATGTGTGGGTGGGGCTTCCTCTTCCACCAAGTAATTCAAGGCTCCATGCTCCTTCCAGGCGAGAACCGCATAGTCCTCCAGGGCTTCCTCACATCTGGCCAGCTGAGGAGGGAAGAGACAAAGCACGAGGTCATGGAACAATGTTTTTTTAAGAGTCAGGCCTTTCTCCCACATCCCACTGATCAGGACACATTTCACAGCTCACCTAATTCTAAAGGAGTTCGAGCCCAGAAGGAAAAGGAAACAAGAGTCCGTGAACACAGAGCATCATCACTGCCACCAAGAACAAACATATCAGCTCTGATAACATGTGTAATTCGCTTTTGTCTGGCCACCCCACCAGATGAGGTAAAGGGAACGGGAGTAGACGAGGCAGGAGAGAGAGGCCAGGGTTATGGGAGCTCGGGATGTTCAGGAAAGTGGGAAGGTCCATGGACACAGGGTCCAGAGCTGTCATCTGAGACCTGGTTGAAGGATCAGCAAAGAACCAAGGTTAAGTGGGGGAGCAGAATGCAAGACCCAGATGCTGAGCAAAAGGTCTGCAAAAGGAGTGGGCAGAGCGATGTGTAGGGCAGCCCAGAGGGAGACCCCAGGATGATGGCTACAGGAAAAGGAAGCCTATTGTTACATGTGGAGTGATTATTGACCCACCTGGGGGCAGGGAGGGAGCTAGAAGGTGCCATGAGCCAGCGCCCACGAGTTAAACTTCAGTATTGCAAGGAAAAGATTCTCAGGTTAAGTAAAGAAAAAAGTGCTGCTAAAAAGAAATAAAATACTAAAAAATTGGGTACAACGGAATAGCATGAGTACATACATGAAAAGCATGGATCACAATATTTCTTTTCTATATAAAAGTAAAATTCAAGGTAAAAAAAAAATTCAGTGGGACAGAAGGAGTTATTTCATGTGATAAAATGCATAGTCCATAATAATGCTAACAGTCGTGAATCTCCGTGTACCAAATAACCTAACAGGAAAACATTAAGCAAAATCCACTGGAAATACAAGGAGAAATTGACAGTTGTAGAGACTTTAACACATCTCCCTTAGTCAAGTAAAAATAAATAGAATAAAAATGGAATTTGTTTTAGGTGATTTTACCATTCATTGATTTTATACTATGTCTCAGGATCAGTGCTAGGTACTTCATATGTGATTTCATTTACAATAATCCTCTTAGTAACATGCTGGATAGATAGTGTTACTGCCATTTTATCGAGGAGTAAACTGAAGTTCTGTAAGGTCCTCTAATTAGCTCTCACAGAACCAGTATTTGAACCAAGGTCTTTGCCTCCACAGCTGCTTTTCCCACTTTTCTATATAGCCTCTTCAGTAAGCAGAGCCTTTCATTTTATAGAAAACATTTCTTCCGAGAAGGACAAAGATCCATCTGCCTCTCACAGAATCCCTGACACCTTCAGGGCAGGTTCTGGCTAATGATAGGCAGTCACAGAGTTTTCATTTACAGAGTGATGATGAAGAGAAAGCAATTAGTCCAAGGTCACCCAGCAAGTTATAGTGAAACACAAGGCAGTTGCCTAAATCTTGCGTTTGTGCCCTGCCCCGACCTCCCAGACTGTCAGTCACCATAGCTTCTTCAATGACCTACAGCCTAGGTTCATTCTTCCACCTATGAAAATAACAAAAGAATCTTTTTTTTCTATTGAATACCAGCTGGCCCCAGGAAAGAAGAGCCTCTAATTTTGCTCTAGACACCAACGCTTGCTTTGGTGTTTGGTCTGTCTTCTCAGTTTTTGTTCTTTGGATGGCACGATGCTTTAATGATTATTGTCTGCTACTACGATCATGGTTTAATTGTTGGTTTGCAGCTCCATGGCTCAGAGGAGGGAATTTTATAAAACAAGGATTATTTTCTTATTGTCATTTCCAGTGTCACTAAGAATAATTTAAGCTACATTCTCATTTGGGGGCAGGAGTGATTTCTGACCCTCTGCCCCCTGCAGCAGCTGTTCGTTCACATGCCATTTTCCTCCCATGTAAAGATCCGCCGCGATGACTCACATCAGTGCAGTGTTCGTTGTGTTCATGCAGTGGTGACAGTCGCTTGGGAGCACCCCAGGCCCTTCCGTATCCTGAGGCCCAGTCAGAAGGCAAGGGAAATCAACGTGGCAAGATGCTGCGGATTTTTTACTTTTCTCCTTGTTTCTGTATATCTTTCTCATGTTCATTGGATACAGATGAACCACGTGTAAGCAATCAAGTGGGCCATCTCCACAAAACGCTCAGTGTGTGAAAGTTTCTTTCGGCCCGAGAGAGCTGAGGACTAGAACCCCAGAAGCAAGTTTTGCCTGTGGACAGCACTTGAAAGGTGCAGGCAGCTGCAATGAGAATCTGATGCTCTCCGCGCTTTTTAGATTTAGACTCTGGTAGAGCATCTCTTCCTGTCCTTGGAGCTGAGTGTCGTGAAGCTTACCAGCCTTGCCAGCAAAGCCCCGGGAAGTCTCAGTTGTCGACTGGAGGGAAGAGATAAGGGAGCAAGGGCCAGGTCGGGGGGTGCCCTCCCCTGGGGACCTGCTGTTGGAAAATCGTGGTGAAACACCGTGAAGAAAAGGGTGTGTGGAAATAAATCCTGGAACAAAGACAGCCCCACAATTCAGGGTGCCCTGCGATTGAAGCAGGTGGCGGCCAGCCGTGAAATGAAGACCCAGCCCCAGAAAGAGCAAGTAGAAGTTCATGGAGATCCCCAGGGGAATGGGTGCAAGAACCAAAGCCCAATGGGGCTAATTGGCTGAGCTGGCATGTGTGGTCATCATGAGTGCCCAGGTTATACCCTAGGCAAACCAGATGCCAGACTTAGGACACTGAGACCCATGTAAGCCACCTCCTTTGGTGAGAACAGAGCCCCCGCTCCTTGTCCCCAGCCCTGCCCCCAGCACCCAAGAAACTGCTCTCGCTGGAATCACCGTGCTCCCTGCCTTCTCCACAGCTTGGACGTCATGCCATTCCCTGAGGTCCTCTGCTCTTGACTTCTAGGGCTGCCCCTTTTTCTGGTTTTCCTTCTGCTTCTCAACTCCTCACTCTTAAACGTCATGAGCTTCTCTTCCTGCTCATCTTCAGCGTTGTGGTTCTCCAAGGCTCCCTTCTCTGTCTGCGGCTCACACTTCATACTCATTGGGTGGGCTCGTCCAAGCCTGTGGCTTCAGGTCTCACCCACCTGCGCCCATGCTCCTGTGCTCCTGAAGAGCTTGTGGTCTCCTGGGGACGCACAGCCTCTTTTCCCAGCATTCCTTTTTCTTCTCACATTCCTCGCCCTCTCCCCGTCTTCATCTGGACACATTCTGTTCATCTCTCAAGACTCAGCTCAGTTGTTCCCTCCTCCAGGGGGCTTTGCCCCGCCCCTCTGCCTGAGGTAGGGACCTTTCTCTGTGCATACTTTTACTGTAGTACCTACCGCCCCTCTTTAGGGGCAGAAACATGCCACATTCCCATCGGTATCACCAGTACTTGGCTTGCTGTCTGTATCTAGTACCTACTCTCTCCTGATTCAACGTATGAATATCAGTATCCGTATCGGCTCAGAACCTACAGGGTTGGGGTTACAGAGTGTGGG
Organism: Pteropus medius; assembly: GCF_902729225.1. Lineage (NCBI taxonomy): Eukaryota > Metazoa > Chordata > Mammalia > Chiroptera > Pteropodidae > Pteropus > Pteropus medius. The sequence goes on along the minus strand of NW_024349803.1, from coordinate 1,509,659 downwards.
ACCATGATTGCAGCACCCCCATGTCTCTGAGTTTAGACCAGGCAGCTAGCTCTGGCCCAGGGTCCGTGCAGCTAAGTCCTATCTCTTTGGTCGAGATAGAACACCAGAGATACAGTTTGTAAGACCCAAGGGGCTGGATATGGGCAGTAAAGAGAGATGTCAGAACCTATCTATACCTCTGTATATGCTGGTCCTTCTCTTGCAATCTTCCCCTCTCTCAATTTCTCCATATTTTTCTTTTTTTTCTTCAAAACTGCCACAAAGACACCTTCTCCGTGAAGTTTTCCTTGCCCCTCTCAATCAGAAGCACTGAGCAATACACAGCTTCTATGACGAGAGCACAGTCATTTCTTAAAGCAACAGAATCTAATAAAAAACTAGTAAGAGTCAGGGAATCCCTTATTCCCTCACTGAGGCCTTTCGTAACAGAGAGACACGGTTTGAATACTGCCTCTGAGCCTTACTAGCTGTTGACCCCACCCTGACTCCCCAGAGGATTACCTATGATAACCTCTGGGAACCTCGGTTCCCCATTAGCAAGATGGGAAAATAGACCAATTGCAGGGACTTTGTAAGGATATTAGACAATATACATAAAGTACTTGGCACACAGATTTAGTTCTCTTCCTCCTCCAGTTATTTCAATAGCACTTGATTCATCCCACTCTTTTAGTACCTACTGCACATATTATTATGTTTGGTGTGTCTCTTTCCATAAGCTGCGGCAGCCTCCAGGGCGAAGACAGAGCCTCCCACATTTCCGCAGCTCTCATCACAGAGCTTGGTGCACAACACACGTCAGTTCTTTTCTCTGGCCCGGGTTGTGTCTGTGGCCCAAAGAAACAAACACACATATGAACAAGGCATCAGTGTGTAGGAACACCTTGCCGTGGATGGTGGGGGCGGAGTCCTCAAACTGTTTTCAGTATTTCAAAAGCCAAAAGAAGACCAGGTGTTCACCTGTATGTAGGAGGGCTGCTCAGACGAACCTAAATGACTGTCTGGGCCCAGAATTATCCCTGTCGATCAGAACCTCCAATGAGCATTTGATAGACTTTGATTTCTACAAGATGAGAAAAGCCTTCAGAAAGAGTCTTCAGAAAAGTGGTTGGTTTGGCAGAGCAAGTCTTCACCGGCCATCATCAAGGATTTATAACAAAAGGGGTCACTCGACTCCCACAGCCGCCCAGCTAACTTCCATTCTTGCCCTTGCCAATCTGTTCTCATCTGGGCAGCAGGAGTGATCTTAAAATGTAAATAGGCTCCTGTCAGGCCTCAGCTTTAAATCCTTTAATGACTTACTTCCCTTGGCCTGTAGAATGAAGTCCAAACTTTTCCCCAACCCGCAGGGCCCCACCTGACCCGACCGCTGCTTGCCTCTCTTGGCCCATTGACAGCCTCGGTGGCCTTTCCCTGGCTCCGATGCTCCAGGAAGTTTCCCTTTTGGAACCTCTGCACACCCTGCCCTTTGCACACAGGAAGCTTCCTCCCACCTCTTATCCTGCCCTGCTCTTCATGTGACCGGCTCCTTTTGAGCCCTGTCATCTTGCTTAAATGTCACCTCCCTGGAGAGGTCTTCCCCAGCCACTCTAACTAAAGCAGTTACTCCACCTCAGCACTCTGCTTCTTTCACTGCCTTTGCCGCAGCTGATAATCTCTTAATGGATGTGTGTCCACGGGAGTATGGCCCATCTCCACGAACAACTGGAAAATGACGCCCTGTCTGTCATCTTCACCATTATCCCCCAGCACCCAGCACATAGGAGGTGTTTAAATCAATGAATGCAGTAAGAAGTCTGGAAGTTGTGAAAAGAGAGAAATGAAGACTAAGTAGAAAGGAAAGAAAATATATTTATAAATAAACGGCCACGGTGTGCAGGGCGCTTTCACATGATCACATTATCAATCCCTCGGGTTACCAAGCTACATTGTTTCTTCACGCAAAGGACCTCAGGCTCCCTGCTCTCACCTCCGCCTGCCACTTTTCTCGACCTTGTCAATGCCAAGCCTTTGACTTTGTCTGATTATCAGATCAGCTAAGCTAAATGCAATGGACTGGCATTCCTAATTCGTGGTCTTGAATATCAGCCCTTTACCCTTGTATAAGATGCACATATAAGCGCTCAGTTACTGATGGGGCCTCTCCAGCGTGTGCCTGGCCCTTGGCCCCAGCCTGTTCCTTCTAGATATGTGGGCAGCATTATCAGGGGAAAGAAGGGAAACGCTAAAGTCTGACCTGGGCTGTAATTATGTAATGTAATTCTGGCTTGCTTGCCAACCAGCCCTGACCTTGGGCAAGTTATTTAACCTCAGTATTCTCATTTTTAAAGATGGAAACAATGTTACCTACAAAATAAAGATGTTTTGAGGCCTAAATGGGATAATGTGAAAGTGCCTCATACACAGAGGTTACTTCATAAACATGCTTTTTCATTTCCATTTAGTCGTCATAGTCTCTCTTTCCACAACTTCCTATCAGGCTGGTCCTCCTGGGATTTCATTCATTCATGCATCAATTCTCTCACTGGTTCATTCCATTATTCACCCTCAGGGACTACGGTCGGTATCCAACGGGAAGAAGATAAAACCCAAACTCCTCTGGCTAATTCTGAGGCCCTCGACATCTTCCCCCTCTCAGTCCACCTCTGTTCTCTCTGACATCCCGCCACACCTGAACTCCAGTGTGGGGAGTCACCTTTCCTTCCAGGCCCCTTCACCTCCCGTCTGCCTCCAGGTCTCGTCTTACCTTATTAGATCCAAAGAAGACACACTCCTTTTTCACGCCACCCAAACTTCAAGTCTCATTTCCTTCTTCCTGCCCTGACAAGTGCGGCCCACACGACCCTCTCTTTCCTGCTTGCATGGCAGCAGCACCGCACAGCTTTCCACTTGGTCTGCTCCTATGGTGGGCAGCTGATTTCACAGTGCACAAATAACGGGGAGAGAGCGGAGAAGGAAGGGGGTCGCTTGGCACAGCAGTGAGTACTCCTGCTTGCTCTGCTCCCTGGGGAGCTCCTTCTACCCCGAGTGGGGCCCCAGTCTGCCAATCTGTTCCCTGTAAACTCCTTGAAGAGAAGCCCATCTGTGTCCACTCTGTCCTAAGCCCTCAGAGGGGAGGTCTGCCAGGGGAACTAGAACACAGCCATTGAGGAAACCCACACAGCTCCTGGTACTAAGGCATCTCTACCTATATCTATAACAGGGTCCACCCAGGAAGTAAACAGAGCCTTTCAATAGCCAAAATATGGAAGAGACCACTTTAGATACGTGTTGGGACAACGGGGTGTCTATTTGGAAAAATGATAAACCTATAAACCTCCAAACACGTCATTGAGATTCCATTGTGGCTTAGCAAATGGGCGAGATTTTAATATTGAACACATTTACATCATTGTAATAGCTGATGTTGTCAAGATGAAGTTTAGGAAAGAGAAGAGTCACATTAATACTGTTTAATGGGAATGTAAATTGATACGATCACAAGAGAATAATTTATCAACATGTTAAAAATGTATACCCATTCCTCCCACCCAAAAAAGTATTTCTACAAGTTAACTGAAATATTAGCGGAAACGTGCAAAGGTACATAAAGATGGGAATGTCCCTTGCAGACTTATGTAAAATATAACAATAGTGAAAAATAACAATGTCCATTTCAGAAAAAAAAATGTATATGTTCATAATATAGTATTAAGTGAAGAAAGAAAGTTATAAAAACTACGTAAAATATGGTTCCATTTGGGAGAGGAAATGTGTGTGCACATTGAATAAAAGCCTGGAAGGATATGAACCAAAACTAATATCAAGTGAAAAGCTCTGGAAAGAAGATTGGTTTGTGTGAGAGAGACTTTTTAAATATTCAATACGTCTGTATTGTTTGCCTTGAAGTACATCTTATTTTTATAATTTAAAAAAGATATTTTTGAAAGGAAGTAGTGATGAATGGATTAGAGCCTGGAACAGAAAAAAGGACATCGGTGGGAAAACTGGAGAAATCTGAATAAAGTCTGGAGCTGAGTACCTCGTAATGCACCAACGTTGCTTTCTTGGTTGTGACAGAGGCACCAAGGTGGTGAAGGGGCTGTGAGAACTCCCTGTGTTATCCTTGCAACTTCTCCCTAAGTCTAAAATTATTCCAAAATTCAAATCGATTAGAAGAAAAAGAGAGAGTTATACAGGCTCATACCCAAGGCAGCCTGGGCAGCTGGAACCATTTCGTTGAGGAAGAATTCGGGTTCCTACTGGTGTCTGTCTGTGGCCAGTGAGCGCCCCTTTCATGGGGACCCCTGCCTGGCCGCCTCAGGTCGGCAGGGATTATCTAAGGCAAGCCCGTGTTTAACTCATATCCTGAGTTCCGCTCTGAGGAAATGAAGGTGTAGGCTCACCCTTCTCCCCACCGCAGCGAGGCCAACTTCTCAGAGACCCCGCAGCAACCCCTGCCCTTTAGCCCCTACTCCTTTTTTTTGAGACTTAGTTTTTTTAGAGCAGATTTAGATTCACAGCAAGATTGAGAGGAAGGCACAGAGATTTCTCAGATAGCCAGCCCCTGCCCCACACAGGCACAGCCTCCAGCATGATCAGTGTCCCCAACCAGAGTGGTACATTTATTACAATTGGTGAACTTACATTGACACATCATGATTACCCAAAGTACACAGTTTTCATTAGGGTTCGTTCGATGAACATACATCCTAGAGGTTTGAACAAATGTATGACAGCATGCATTCACCATTATAGTGTCATAAGAGTATTTCCGCCTCTCTGAAAATCCTTGGTGCTCCACCTATTCATCCTGCCCACTCAGTCCCTGCAACCACTGATCTTTTTACGATCTCCATAGTTTTGCCTGTTTCAGAATGTCATATAGTTGGAATCATACAATATTAGACTTTTGAGAACGCCTTCTTTCACCTGGTAATATGCATTTAAGTTTCCTGTTCATAGCTTGATAACTCATTTCTTTTTAGTGCTGAATAATATTCATTTTTTTTTCTTTTTAGATGTACCACAGTTTGAATAGTCATTCATTCACTTACTAGAGGATATTTTGGTTGTGTCCTAGTTTTGGCAAATATGAATAAAACAAACATTCGTGTGCAAGTTTTTGTGGGAACTTAGTTTTCAGTTCATTTGGATAAATACCAAGAAGTATGATTACTGGGTCATATGGTAAGAGTATTTAGTTTTATAAGAAACTACCATCTGTCTTCCAAAGTGGCTGTACCATTTTGCATTCCCACCAGCAGAGAGTGAGTGTCCTTGCTGCTCCACATCCTCGTCAGCATTTGGAGTTGTTGGTGTTTCAGATTTTGGCCTTTTTAATAGGTGTGTAATGGTATCTCATTGCTGTGTTAGAAGCACCTTTTCATATACTCATTTGCTATTTGTGTATCTTCTTTGGTGATGTGTCTGGTAAGGTATTTAACCCATTTTTTAATCAGGTTGTTTGTTTTCTTATTGTTGAGTTCTAAGAATTATTTGTGTATTTTGGATAATAGTTCTTTATCAGATGTGTCTTTGGCAAATATTTTTCCAAGTCTGTGGCTTGTCTGCTCATTCCTTTGTCATTGTCTTTTGCAGAGCAGAAATGTTTAATATTAATGACTTCCAGCTTATCAGTCGTTTTTCACAGACCCTGTCTTTGGTGTATCTAATAAGTTACACCATACCCAGAGTCATCTAGGTTTTCTCTCCGAGAGTTTTCATTTTATGTTTACATTTAGGTATGTGATTCATTTTAGTTAATTTTTGTGAAGGGTGTAAGGTCTGTCTAGATTCATATTTTTGCATGTGGATGTCCAGTTCCAGCACCGTTTGTTGAAGGGACTGTCTTTGCTGCATTGTGTTGCTTTGCTCCTCTGTCAAAGATCAGCTGACTGTATTTATGAGGGTCTATTTCTGTGCTCTCTGTTCTCTTCCATTGACCTATTGTCTATTCTTCACCAATGCCACACAGTCTTGATGGCTGTAGCTTTATTTTAAGTTTGACTTCAGGTAGTGTTAGTCTCCTGACTTTTTTCTTCTTCAATATTATGTTGGCTATTATGGATCTTTTACCTCTCCTTATAAACTTTAGAATCAGTTTGTCAATATCCGCAAAATAACTTGCTGGAATTTTGATTATTCGGCTTTTTTACCTAGATTCTTTATCTAACCTAGACCCTACCTTCTCCCACTGGGGACCCAACATCCGCTTTCCATTCTAGAATGGCATGGATTTGGACACAGGAGTGAGGTCTGGGGCTGTGTAGAGTTAAAGAGGCAAGTGGGATTTGACAGTGGCAACACGAAGCTCATAATAACAAAAAGGATGCACAAAATCTACACCCCTCACCCTTGTTGCCATTGCTAGTGACCTCAATGGGAGGAGCAGACTGGATGGGAATTATGAGGATGCTGCCAGACACTACTTTCTGCAAGTCTTTCTTAGGTTTATGAATTCCCTGATCAGAAGGCCTTGGAAAGAAGGGGCCGAGCCCCATGTGACTGCCTGCCTCCTCTCTCTGTTCAGGCTCCACTTCCTGGTGTTTGACACAGAGGAGGTCCATGACGTGCTGCGCATCTGGGATGGGCCCGTGGAGAGTGGGGTTCTGCTGAAGGAACTCAGCGGCCCGGTGCTGCCCAAGGACCTGCACAGCACCTTCAACTCGGTCATTCTGCAGTTCAGCACCGACTTCTTCACCAGCAAGCAGGGGTTTGCCGTTCAGTTCTCAGGTCTGTGCTTGTCCTCTCTGTTTGTCCTGCTGCATGACGCCAGCCTCCCTTCCTCCTTCTTCAAGTCCCTCTTTCCCCCCCACCTCTCCAGTTGTGTAAAGACATTTATTGAACATCTGCCGTGTGCGTGGTACATGGTAAATGCTTGTTTAGATATCATGCTGCTCTTACTTGGTGTGGGGGAAAGACAGGCAGGTTAATACACACTTATGTACAAATTGATAAGTATCTGGAAGGTGAAATATAAACTATGATGCTCACCTTGGAGCCTCCAGGAAGATGTTCCAGGAAAGATGATGCCCCAGCTCAGACCTGAAGGCAAGTAGAGATTACAGGAGAAAAGATGGTGTTTCAAGAAGGAAGTAGTCAACTATGTATGACATGGGGTTGGCATTACCACTGAGTTGGACTTTGGAGCATTTTATAGACGCCTATTAGATGAAAAAGAGAGAAAAGGGCATCGTAGGGGCAAAGAGCACATGAACAAGTGCAGAGGCAGGATAACAGGTTCAGAAGTGGAGGGTTGTCCACTGGGGCTGAAACATGGGGAGCGTGGAGGGAATCAGAGGAGCTACAAGTTGGCAGTGGTTTGGGATGTGGTTATGGAAAAACTGATCTGGCCTGACGCACAATCCGGTTCTTAATTTAGTAAAGGTCTGTTGGCCAAATGTGAGTAATCTAAAATCAATTAATTATGTACTGCAGTAGCTAATTATGGAGGAACATGACAAAGAGCCACCAAAAATGGGCAATGCTCAAACATTAAGTCCCAATATTAGATAATTTCTATGATTGGTCCTGCCTCTCCCTGTGATGCATAATCTCATCTCCTCTCAAGTGCCTCTTCCATCACTCATCTGCCTGCACAAGTGACTCTGCCTTGGTTTGTGCTTATGTTTATTATACAGCAGCTGTCTTCATTACCATCTCCTTACTCCACCGTCTGGGTGAGGCAGGTTTCCATGGTGATTCCGGAGCAAGCCATGGCTCTGCCTCCACAGTCTCACCTGGTTGGTGTATCAGCTAAGGATGGTCAGGTATATCTCCGGCACCAGTGAGGCTGTAATAGGGTTACAGACCCTACTTCTAGCTCTTTTATGACCCATCTTCTCCATATTGATGAACATTTAGCAGTATGTGGGGTAGATGAGAGTCTCCAGGATCAAGTTCATTTATACTCGTTAATTTGCCCACTTAACATTCATGCAGGCTTCCAGCCTAGTGAGGAATAGCTCCTTGCAAGGTTCATTGGGGGTCTTATTTGAAATCCTGGCACTCATTCACCCGTGGAGAGAGTCCCTGGGGACCACTGAGTAACACTGAACTTGTCTAAGATGAGGGTTCCAGAATGGGACAACAAGGGAGTCATTTTAGATAAGCATTTTCCGACATCTGTTCCCTGGGGTTCCATAGACCATTAATTGGTATTGCAGATAAAGAAGTTTGCATGATCAAGTTAATGTTGGGAAGGTGCTTAGGTCGAGGCAGACCTAAAGAGGTTGTCTATAATTCGAGGCCTCTCAGAACTTTTTATCTCCTAATGCAGATACATTCAGAAAGTGTTGGTAGATCACAATTCGCAAACATATTGAGCCATGGATGACTTATTTCTAGGCCATCTCAAGAGACCAGCACTTCATGGAACAAACTTTGAAAATTGCTGGTATAAGCAATAGAAGGATCTCCCAGCAGTGAGGAGAGTAAAGAGATGACTTCGTTCACATTCTGGGGAAAGAAGTATTATGAATAATTAAACTAGACATTTATTTTCTCTGACCCTGCCCAAGCTGATGAGTATGGCTTTAAAAAAAAAAAAAAAAGTAGCCCATAATTGTACTGAAAATTTCCCGCATGGATTTTTGCATTATTTTTCCTCCACTGTGTCCTCGGTGTTGCCACATGGGACAGAGTCCCTGGGCACTCTCATGAGCCGTGCCTTTGCCCAGCAGCTCCGGCTGCTTCCTCATGCATTGCCCAGCTCTTAGAAATACTATTGCTCCTTCAAGGTTCATCTCAGATGCCACTTCTTCCTAATAGCCCCATTCAGAATAAATTGCTATAGCTCGTGGCACCCCCAGCACTTTACTCCCATCTCTTCAGCACTTTATCAATTCCAGACACTCTGTTTGCTATTGGAGCTGGCCACCTTCCTGCCATGCCACAGAAAGCTCTTAGAGCATAGGGGCCACATTGTGCCAGTTGGCCTCCTCCACGGGGAATGCATGCAGCAGGTGCTCACTCACTGCTTACTGAACAATTGGGCTCATGGAGACGTGAACAAATAAATGGATGGTTTTCTCTAACACGAGGTTTTCCTTGGGCGAGCCACCCAAGAAAAGCATTGCTTAGATCCACAGGGAAGGGAGTGGACTCCAGGAAGGCCGTGACAACCTGGCCTAGTGTTCTGGGTGTAACCGCGGTTCAGGAAAGGTCAACTTCCCTGTTGCTGTCATTGGTTAGCAAATACCAGGACTACACTAGGGAAGAGAGAATGGCTCACCCCATGTTAACTTTATAGTGTGTGTTTGACAGGGGATTGTACAGAAATGCCAGAGACGATTAGTGCAGGCTTGGCTTTATTAAGTAAACATAACTGTGCAACATTTAACATCCTGTCTGTACCACGTGGATCCAGCCTTTCCCCGGGGGCTTTGCCAAGCAGCTCAAATACAGGAGCATTAAAGAGAGAAAGCAAGAACAAATAAAGGTAAGGGAGAGCACCGAAGGAGAGGAAAGCATAATCACTGCCATCTATCGAGCAGGCACCACACTAAGCTCTCTACTACACTCTCTCTTATAATTTTCACAGAAACCATAAGGTTTAAGCACCATTATTAATTCATGTTGCAGATGTGGGCTCTGAAGCCCAAAGAAGTTTCTCCTACAAGGTCATCTAGTTAATAAGTAGCGGGGCCTGGATCAATACCCCTGTGTCTGGTTCCCAAATCCAGGCTCTTAATCATTGCGCTCTATTGCCTCCCATATAAATAATCTTTCTGAGTATGGTCCGAACAGTGAGCTATTTTTCTTCCAAGGAATAATTTACATGTGTACAGTGCACTGGAAAGCCAGAGATGAAAGCTAAGTCTGTTTTTAATTGGGAAGGAAGATTGATTCTTATTTGGCTTTATAAATAAATTCAGAAAGTGTCAGATGGTGATGATTTGTTCATTTATTTGTTCATTCGACAAATATTTACTGAGCACTACTGTGTGCTGGGTACTGTTCTAGGCCCTAGGGAAGCAAAACAGCCACGGTCTCTGTTCCCACAGAGATGCACAGTGATATACAATAGAGAGGCAAACAAATAAATTATCAAGATTATTACAGATTGTTCTATGAAAAGAACAAAACAGGATTATATGATAAAATTTATGGAAGAGGGTTAAAGGATGAGCCCAGAAGAAGGTGATCAAAGAGGCCTGTCTGAAGAGGTGGTACTAGAGCTGAAAACTGAATGACAAGATGGAGCTGGCATAAGAAGATCTACGACAGGGTCATTCTAGGCAGAAGGACCAGCACATGCAAAGGCCCCGGGGGTAGGTGGGGAGAAGGCTGAGCTTGCCGTGTTGGAAGAAGATTTTATAAATGTGGCTAGAGCATAGTGATAGCGAGTCATTGATGGTGTTCATGATCGAAACTGGATAAAAGCAAAGGGTAAAAAATAATCTCAAAAGAGGAGGGCTTTAGGTACTATATTCCAGTAATCAACAAACTTTCTCCTTAAAAAAGTAAGTATTTCAGGCTTTGTGGGCCATATAATTTTTGTCTTATTAACTGAACTCTGCCATCAAATCACAAAAGCAGCATAGACCATATGTAAACAAATGAGCATGCTTATGTTCCAATAAAGTTTAATTTGCAGCAATAGGCATAGAGCCAGATTTGGCTGTGGGCATATTTTGTTGTATACTGTCTTAGGTGTTATTGAGTATAAGGTATTAGATACTATAACTCCAGACTTGTCTATACAACCCTAGGTCTTATAATTAGTGATATGAGTATGTACATTTCTCTAGGCTGTTGCTTCTCAAACTTTTCCACTGAAGTCCTCCTAATAGCAGAAGAGAGTGAATGCCTATTTTCAGATCTGGAGGGTGCAAGACCCATAAAATCTCATTGAGGCTTCGTGTTTTTGCTTAAGAAGAACTATTATGAATGTTACATTCTACTCCATAATAAATTCATTTATTTTAGTGTAAAAGTGATTTTTCCCAAAATTTTTAAGAAAAACTGACCCTCCAAGCAAATGAATATTATTGATCCTGTGGCCTCCAGAACCTCCTGGGGCCTGCCGACCGGTCTATAAACAGTGACTTAAGTGGGGACTATGGAGACAGCTGGGGTTGTTCAGCTGCCTCAGAACCCTTTCTCTGGACTTACTCCTATACCATTTCCTTTGGTGCGTTTTCTCATGCTTCGCTCATTCATTCACTCATTCTTTTATTCCCTTATTTTTTCCTTCTATCATTTATTTGATGTTCACTTTTAAAACACCTGCTTTGGATTACACATCTCCAAAATTCCTGAGTGTTTTTTTTTTTTTTTTAATTTTTAAAACATCTCAGCTACTTGTATTTGTTTTGAACTCTACTTTGTTATGAATGTCAGATTTTTCTTTGTTTCCAGCCTGATGGTTCTTTGATTGTTTGCCATGGGAGAAAGAATATGGCTTTTACCCGACTGAGTAATTCCATGCAGCCAACTTCCGAACTCCTTTGCAGCCCCTTCTGATTGGATTTGGAGTTTATACTTAATTATGTTGTCACTCCCATACACTGATCATGTAGCTACATTATACAAAATTACAAAGCTTATCTATGGATCAAGGCTTGTATCGTTCAATGAAACTAAACTCAGTTCTTCGATTATAGCAGTGTGATCACATTTAACTCATAGTGTGTCGTGGTAGGTGGATGGCAGTGATGGTAAAGATACCGGGAGAATGGGTGGTGGTCACAAGTGGTGGTGGAGGTAGTGACAGTAATGGGGGTGAGGATGGAGACGGTGGCACTGTGTCCACAGCTGATGACACTGGTGGGAGGTGACAGAGAGGGAGGCAGTGGCACCGGTGTTGAAAGTTGTGATGTCAGTGAGAGTGATGCACTAGGAGCCTCGTTGTCGGGCAGACAGCGAGGCAACCCCACTTTCTCTTCTGTTTTCTTGTCCCAGTATCCACAGCAACATCATGCAATGACCCAGGGGTCCCACAGAATGGGAGCCGGAGTGGCAACAGTTGGGAAGCTGGTGACTCTACGGTGTTCCAGTGTGACCCTGGCTATGCCCTGCAGGGGAGCGCAGAGATCAGCTGTGTGAAGATTGAGAATAGATTCTTCTGGCAGCCCAGCCCACCAACGTGCATCGGTACAAAGCAGCTGCAGTGTGAACCCTGTCCTCTGGTCCTACCACTTGAGTGCTCCAGAACCCCCACCCACATAAGTGGCAGCTGCATCTTGAGCCTGGATAGGAGAATTGGGACAGCTAAATGTTGCAGAAAACCCCAAATTTACTCTGTTTTGCATGCATGTGTACACACACACATACACTCACTCACATTCATGCACTCACACTCTGCACATTACAAATTCTTCAGTCTCCAAAATGGTCCCTAAGATTTCTAAGCTAGGCATGTCTGTTCCTTTTCTCCTGGCCTAGGATGTACAGGTTGGAAGGGGCACAATGGGTCATCTTGGGTAGCCGGGTCAGCAGGTTCCGAAATGACCCTTCCATTCCTGAAGCACTTAGAAGGGTACGCACAGGCTCAGGTATAAAGGGAAAAACCCTGTTCTCTCTCTTTTTCAAGGAAATTATTGGTTATCTGGATGCTGGTTCTCTAGATCTGTCCTCAGTCTTAAAATCTCCCCATTTGACAGATGAAGAAATGGGGATTCTGAGATGTGTCCAAGGTCATGTAGCTTGTAGGGGCTGGGCCTGAATAATCTTGTTCCCTAGCAACTCGAGACCAGGAGGAGGATGGAACTTGAAGGGAGAGGAGGACAGGAAAGAAAGAGAGAAAGAAAGAAATATTCCAGGTACTCACTTCTACATGGCGCTTTTCTCAGGCAAAATACTGAATGTATTTCTCATGTCAACAATGAGTGTTAGAAGGGAACCAATAGTCATTGAGTCCTTACTGTGTGCCAGCCCCGTAGTGGACACTTATTTATACAACCTCATTTTACTTTCCCTGCAGCTCTCTGTAATGAGCACCATTCCTTCGTTTTATAGTTGAGGAAACTGACACTTACACTAATTTGAATATCATGCCCCAAATCACAGAGCTAGGATATGACAGAACCAAAATTCACAACTGAATGCAGAGCCATTCCACACTGACTCCCATGCTGCAGATGGGTTCAGGGGACTTCCTGAGACATATACCCCTGTACTGTCCACCCGGGGATGCCTGCACCTCTTGCCACAGAAGCTCATGGGAGGCACTGTCCAGGCATATGAGGACTGGCCTTTGCTAGTCATGCTCTGAGGCCTGGCATTGAAGGTAAGGCCCTAAATCCTGTCCCTCAGTGGTAATTAGGAGTCACCTGGGTATGTGTGACAGGAGCATGGTGCAGGTACAGCAGACAGGAAGTTGAGATCTGGGTTCCAGAACCAGCTCAGTTCTCAACTACATGTGATATGTTGGAAAGAGTATAGGATAGTGAAGGAGACAGATCCACATTGAATTCCTGGCGCTGCCACTTACTAGTTCAGTGGCCTTGAGAAAATTGTTTCAGCAATTTTTGACAGTTACCTCAGAGGAGAATCAGTTTCCTCATCTGTAAGATAAAAGCAAATACCCTTCCCTCATAGCGTTGTGGGATGAGCACACGACTAATCCTAATATCAAAAAATTCTAATTTCTCTCCTTCCCTCCTTCCTTCCTCTGTCCTTCCTTCCTTTCTTTGTTTCCTTCTCTCAAGGTTTTAGACTCACTTCCCTTCTGTGACCAGAATCTTATGGTCAAGAGAATTCTGATAAGGCCTTGGAGGGGATCAGATGACCTCTGAGGCCCCTTCCGAAATCGGCATTCTGTACAGCGGTGATTCCTTGAGCTTATCTTACAGAAAAGCAGGTCCTGAGACAAGACAGTCCCAGGTGGAACAGGAGGGTTGGCGAGAGTCGTAAATGGGCAGCGAGCAGGGCAAAGAGGTTAATTCCGCTTTCATTGCCCATTCCTCTGCACTGCAAGGCCTGGGGAATGTTCCTCAGGCAACGAAATGAGTGTTTTCGCCTCTTCTCTCAAACAATCTGGAAATCCCAGTGACAAGCCCCTAATTTTCAGCTCTCTTGGCCGACTGCCATGACTGGTCTGACTGGCCTTGACATCCCTTCATTACAGGGAGGAAGCGAAGGAAGAAAACAAGTATTTACTGCATGTCATCTCCATGGTAGGCAGTGAGCTGGACATAGGCACCGATTGCAGATAGAATCACCATGTGGTTCTAAGTTGAGAACTCAGGTTCTGGACCACCTGGGTTTGAATCTGGTTTTACCACAGAAGCTACGTGACCTTAGACAAATAACTTCTTCCTCTCCTCCCTTATAAAATAAGAGTACCTACCTTATAGGGTTGTTTTGAGGATTACATGAGATAATACTGTAATGCTCTTAGAACAATGCTTGGTTCATTGTAAACACTGTCTGTGTCAGCAGCCATTAGCATCGTTATTTTTGATGTTTCTTTTATAGATGAGGAGATGGAGGCTCAGAGAGGTGGGAGAGCTTGCCCAAACTCTCCCCAGCTAGTAAGTGGCATAGTCAAAATGTAAACCTGGGAATATGCAGCTTCAAAATCAATGGCCTTTTTCACGACTCCCACCCCTCAGAACAGCCTGCCCACTTCTTAGCCATCCGGAATGATCTTCTGCCAACTTTGGGAGTTGGGGGAGGAAAACCGAGGGCCATTTCAGAAACTCCCAGATTCACCCCACCTTGGCAAACTCAAGGGAAGACATCCCTGAGCTGTGACAAAGGGCTGGGCCAGGTAGCCCTGGCCCAAATGGAGGCATCATTGTGCCTTCTTGGGGAAGATCCCTCAGGGAGCTAGGCAGCTGACATGACACAGATTTTCTGCTCTCATTGGCTGTGTCACGCTGTGTTTCTAGGCCAGCCTACATAAGGCCGCTCCTTGTGGACTGGACAGTGTGTTCTTGCTCTGTTAAGTTCCAGGTTTTATCTTGATCACACAGGCCTCTAGTCTGTCCCAGTCATCTAACCATCTTATCTAGAGAAGGCTCAGTGGAGAAGGAGTGAGTGAGATACAAGGCAGACCGGACTCAAGGAACCATCCTTACTCTCATAGATGCTCTTGCACCTGGGGCTTCCCTGCCAGCCCACGGGTAAGAACAATCCTCCCCACTCCCACTGCCACCAGCAGTTCCAAGGCGATGCAGAAGAATGGGAAAATGACGGACTTTGGAGTCAGACAGATGTGGGTTTGAGTCTGAGTGACTGGGCAAGTTACTTAACCTCACTGAGCCTCAGTGCCTCCTTTTTTAAACCAGGAAGAATAATCCATACCTCAGTGAGTTGCTATGAAACATAAATGAGATAATGTATCCAAAATGTTATAGGTCACATCTAACATTTAATAGGTGCCCATTTGAGTCTTTCTGGCACTCAAGTCGGTTTTTGAGGTATATTTTCCACAGAAAAACACTCTACTCATGACCACTCAGCTGTGTTAGGACTTTTATGGCCTGGCTTGAAGACCTACCATTTTTTAAGAGACCTTGTTAGGGGTTGATCCAGCCTTTTAAGTGCCACTCTGAGTAAAAGCTGTACTGTGGGGCAATAAAGATCAGCTTTGTGACAAGCAAGCAGCTGCTGTTAAATTCAGTCTTCTTGGGTACACCCTTGTCTCCTACCTCTATGTCCAGTCTTGTCTTCTCTTAAACAGCTCTCCATGTTCCTGTGGGCTCACTATTTGCCTACTCCACTGCCAACCTCCGATGGTGCCGTCATTTCAGACTGAGCTATATTTAGAGTCTCTGCCATCTTATCCTGTTAATGACCCCATACTCGTCCCAGCCTCCACTTTGTCAAACCCTCATGCTACAGAGCAGTAACCCAGCCAGTTAAGGGAGAACTTCATTCAGGATCTGGGAAGCACCCTGGGGGTGGTTCTATTTGAGTGACTTGCTGTATTGCTGGCCACCTTCCCTCTCACCACCCGCTGGAAAGACCTGTCACCTCAGGGGAGGGAGACCACCATGGACTAATTGGGGATCTTGTAAAATCTCCATACTACTGAGTCATACATGCTGTCTTGGACAAGGTCTTTTGGAAAATTGGAAGGTATCTGCAGCCCCGAGCAGATGCCAAGAACACTGGTAGTGTGGGAGGCCAGCAAGCTTGGCAGGTGAACGTGATAATATTTGCCACTCCTCCTAACATTGAGTGCACTAGAACTCTTGGTAATACCCACAATGCTCACCCGGGTACCGGCTGTGAGGCAGTAGGAGGAGACCAGGTATTTCATGTGTCTAAAAGGTGCATGGCGGCTCCAGATATGGACTGCTTGCGATATGCCAAATGCTTTGACATCTCCAAAATCAAATTACCTTTTTGCAATAGAGGGAGAACACTGAGGTCCAGAGAGGTAAGGTCAATTCCCTAAGGTCAGACATTCCTGGCAGAGCTAGGGATTTTGTTTTGTTTTTGAATAATTCCTTGAGGTGACATTCACATAACATAAAATTAACGATTTAAAAATGGACACTTCAGGGACACTTAGTACATTCATAATGTTGTACAACTAGCACCTCTAATTCCAAAACATTTCCATTGCTTTAAGGTAAAACCTCATACCCGTTACATCCCACCCTCCTCTTGGTCCCCAAAGCCAGGTACTAACTTAGGTGTATTGGTCCTTCCTCTACTGTGCCTACGAATAACCATAAAAACGTGACCCGCAAAGGGGTCAGTCTGACCTTGTCTTCCTTTCTTCTCAGCGCCCTGTGGGGGAGACCTGACGGGACCATCGGGGGTCATCCTGTCTCCAAATTACCCCGAACCCTACCCACCGGGCAAGGAGTGTGACTGGAAAGTGACCGTCTCGCCGGACTACGTCATCGCCCTGGTATTTAACATGTATGTACCTTTCCCCTGAGTGGGAGACTGAAAGGTTCGGAGCAGCTAGGGGTTTCAGACCCGGGTGTCCAGGCGAGTAGACACACGTCTCCTGTGAGCAGAGTTCTGCATTCCACGGGAGGTATGGGAGTCCGAAAAAGCAGAGAAATTGCGTTTACGGAGTGTTTCCTCTGAGGTTTCACATATATCTTATTTAGTCCTTATCATGACTTATGAAGTAGTTATTATTATTATTTTATTATTTTCTTTTTTTATCTCTGAAGATGTTGAGGTTCAGAAAGTAGGGAGGGCCGTGCTGGATCCTTTCGTGCTGCCCGCCTGCATTTTCCTCCTCTGCTCTCGGCTAGCTCCTGCCAGCAGCACACTCCCCAGCGTACAAACAGGCTCGGGTTTTTCTCAGGGGCTCCCCCATCTAGCTCCTGCACTATGTTCTTTATTCCTTTTAGCAGCAAGGTCTTCAAAAGAATTGTCTCAGCTTTCCTCTCTTTTCTCCCCTCCTGTTTCTTCCCAAACCACCGAAATCTGGTCTCTGCTTCCACGGTTCCACTGGCAACTCCTCTGATACAAGGCACCAACAAACTCCTGGTTGCCAAACAAAATGGAACTTTCCACGTTTCATCCTCTGGCACCTCTTGTTCCCTCCCTTCGTCCTCACCCTGCGTTTTCCCCTTGGGTTTTGTGAAGTTCTTCCCCTCTAGTTCTCCAACTTCTTCTGTGACTTCGCGCCTTCCTTTTCATGCCTCTCATCCTTTGCCAGGAAATATCATAGGCCTTCTTTTCTTCTCATCCACACTGCCTTCCTGGATAAGCTCATGCACTCCCATGGCTTTTGTCTCATAAATGAGAGACTCTCCTTCCAGACTTTTCTTTTGAGCTGCAGCTTCCTATATCCAACTGTTGGATGTCTCTGTCTGGTGCCTGCAGCTACCTCAGCTGCCACACCGTAAGCATGTCGCTCTCCCCGCAAACGAGCTCTATTGTGAACATTGGGGAGTGGCGCCATCGTCCACTTTTACTGCTTCTTCTGTTAGTGACCAAGGCGTGGGGTCTGTGCTGCCTTAACACACTTCGTATTTTCCCGTCTTCTCCATCCTCCCAGCTACTATCTTGATGAAGCCCTATTATTTCTGCCACAGTCTCCTAACTGGTTCCTCTGCCCCCATCTTGCCTCCCATGCCAATCTCTCCTTTAGCTAGGTGTCAGAGTGTTCCTGTCATGCAAAGCTGTTCAAATAACCACCACATTTTCCATCTTAACACACGATAATATACTCCTCGGCAATAAAAAGGAATGAACTACTGATACATGCAACAACATGGATGAATCTCCGAACATCACACTGAGTGAAAGGAAATAGACACACACAAAAAGTATGATTCCACTTGTATGACATTTTAGGATCAACAAAACTAATGTATGGTGAGAAAAATCTGTTTAGTGGTGGCTTCTGGCATGGGGAAGATTTACTGAGAAGGGGTTCCTGCAAACTTGGGATGGTAGAAATATTCTGGGTCTTGAAATATATGTCAGAACTGATAGAGGGGTACACTTAATAGCTAATCATTTTACAGTGTATAAATTATACCTCAATTTAAAAGCAAAGAAACAACAAACAAATAGATCTCTTATTTTAAAATCCTAAAGGACTCCTTCCCTATCAAGTAAAGTCCAAACTTTTGAGTTTCACTCCAAGCGATCTGGCCCCTGCCTACCTCTCTACTCGGTCCCCCGACCCCATCCTAACCCCTGAGCTGCAGCCAGACTGAAGTACTAGCAGTTTCCAAGACTATTTCATGCCCTTGTGACTTTGCCTCTGCTTCTCCCTTCACAGTGGCCTCCTTGTCCCTCCTCGTCTAACCACTGAGTGTCTTTTTCATCTCCCAGGACTCAGCTCCAGTTTGGCTTCCACGAAAGCTTCATTTTCTCCTCCCCAAGGAACTTCATGTTGTGACCTTATTTGCCTATACCGACTTTAGACTGTGCTCTGTCATCTTCACATCCGTCACTTCCTTTAGCCCCATCGCCATCTCGAAAGGGTGGTGTCTGACATATCCCCATGTCCTGAGCACCTCGCACAGCGCCCAGCATATTCGGGCACTCAGATAAAATCTGATGACTCACGGAAGGCAGGGACAGTAGGAAGGCAGTTAGGAAAGAGCGGAACCATAATTTGTGACCAAGACTTACCCATTCCCAAACCCTTCCCTGGTAACTTGTGGAACAGCAAATGGGTGGAAGCTGAATTATGGGGGCAAGAAGACCATCACCACCCAGCAATGATGGGGTGACACTGCGGCTGACACGAGTGTGAGAGGGTGCCATGTGGGAAGGGGACCAGTGCACATCTGGCCCTACTCTCCCATCTCTTCTCTCTGCCAGCCCTGCCCCTTTTGCCCTAGAGATGCCGTGGCCCCCTCTGTCTGCCATATGTCTCAGCCAAAGGTTAGAACCGCATTTCATTCTCAGTCCAGCCAAATCGAGGGTCACAGCCTGTGGCTGGGCTATGAATAAGTTTGCATCAGAAATCTGTTCTCTGCAAACTCCTTTGCTTTCATTCTGTTGTCTTCACCTTCGCATACTTGATTGGTACCAATTGCCTTTGTAGACATACATATCTAAGAGTAGAATCACTGCGACATAGGGCAAGCATATGTCCAGATCCAGTAGATATTGGGAAACAGTTTTCCAAAGCATTTGAACCAATTCAAACTCCCCCAGCAGAGTATGAGAGCTTCAGTGGCTCCACATTCTTGCTAATTTGTGGTATTTTCCATCATTTTCACTCTAGCCATTCCAGTGGGATAAATTACATTGGAGAACTCTAATATTCAATTTACTCAACTAAGAAAGTTTTTTAAATGGATTTTTCCATACTAGGGTCAGGATAGCTAAGAAAGAGGCACAGTTGTGGGTGCCAGAAGTGGGGTGGTAGCAGATCCTAAGGAGAGCTGAGAACTAGCCGGTGGATACAGGAAGGAAGCCAGAGTCCTCCGAGGGAACAGGCCCCTTCCTGCCCGGGAATGGCTCCCTGGGTGGCCCTTAATCTCTTGGGAAAGAAGATGCAGCATAGCATAATATAAAGATGTTTGAGGCAGAGAAGAGACCTGGGCTCTGGACCTACTCTGGCTGACCATTGGGTGACCACTGGTAACTCGTTTTCCCTTCTATGCACAGTATACTGAATATAGACAACAATATTGTACTGTAACCACCCAACTTGCTAAGAGACTAGATCACAATTATTCCAACCATTAAAAAGCAATGATCATTGTGACGTAATAGAGGTGCTCATTATCACTACAATGTCAATCATATTACAATATAGGAATGTGTGAGTCAACATATTGTATACCTTAAAATTACACAATGGCAAGTGTCAAATATATTTCAATTAAAATATTTTTTTAAGGAAAAGAGGATGTTAGGTTTGCAGCTCCAGCTTTCTGGATGCTGACTCTGGAATCTGCCTCCTCTGCCCCCGAGCCTACCTTATCCGTCTTTTCGTGCAGCTGGCAGGTCATGGGGCTTCATCCTGTCCCTCCCCACTGGGAATCCCGGGGGTTGGATGCCACTGGGATGGAGAGCTTGCTGTCTGGGAGGCCCTGTCCTTTGGCTGAGGCCAGTACGAGCCTTTCTTTGACCTTAGCGGGGTGGGGACGGGATGTTTTTGTTCCCCAGCTTTAACTTGGAGCCCGGCTACGACTTCCTTCATATCTACGACGGACGAGACTCTCTCAGCCCTCTCATAGGAAGCTTCTATGGCTCCCAGCTGCCAGGCCGCATCGAGAGCAGCAGCAACAGCCTCTTCCTCGCCTTCCGCAGCGACGCCTCAGTGAGCAATGCTGGCTTCGTCATCGACTACACAGGTAAGGACCCTGGTGGCAGAGACTACTGAGGGCAGGGCCATCCAGACCTGGCAGCGGGGAAGCTGGAGGGTAGTGAGGAGCGCATTGGGCTGCTTCACAGGGGGCCCACGCCAATCCTGGCGCCACTGCCACCTGCCAAGCACTTGCCTTCCCTGTGGCCCTCCAGGTGGCTTAGCCTTTCACACCCATGTGCCCCAGGCCTGGGGAGAAAAGGGCCAGCATTCTCCTTACACCTCATTTCTATTTCTACATCTTTACTCTTTTCTCCTTTATCTGTGATGGTCATTCCTAGGTCTTTCTCAGTCTCACAACCTCAGCCCGTACATATCAACTAACATCTTCCTGGTCACTCCCCTGCATTTGCTGAGGCTCAATCTTCTTCTCTACTCCAAAGCCTCCCACCACCCTGGGTAACTTTAGAGCCCATGAGGACAACCCATCCAACTCCTGGGGTCACAATGCCTGGACTTCTGTCCCAAGGACACTCCTTGGCCATACTCTGGATGCTTTCTGATACTTCTTGATCACAGTTCCTCATCCCTCTAGCTCCCCCATCCTTTTATTCTCATTGCACTTTTAGATTAACCAAGACAGATTGAATCGTGGAGGGATCAAGAGCAGAGGGTGGCAGATTTTTTCTTAAAGGGCCAAAGAGGAAACAACTTAGGCTACGAGCCACATCATCCACAGCCACTCAGCTCTGCCACTGTAGCACTAAAGCAGCCAAAGAGAGAATATGAAGGAATGGGTGTGGCTGTGTTCCAGGAGAAATCTACTTGCAAACAACAGGCCTGGTCAAGATTGTCTGATTAACTGAATTCAGGGCTCATGCTTTCCACTTAGCAGCTGTGTGAACTTGGGCAAGATAATTTAATCACTTGAAAACTTCATTTCCTCTTCTATAAAATGATGGTGGAATAATTCCTATCTCACAGAAATATAAAGATCGATGAGATTCATGCATCAAAGCTCTTGGTGCGGCGCCTGACACATCTCAAGCATTCCGTAATGGTCAGGTAGTGGCTGTCTTAGTCGTAAGGGCAGTTCCCGGCTCTCAAGCACTCCACTTTCTTCCACTCTGTTATTCTCTTTTTGACCTTTTCTTCTTCCCTAATTATCCCAGAAACCATTATCCAAATTCTAGCTCCATTTCTTGCTTGATTTGTGAGCTTGGCAAGTTATCTCTTGGAGCCCATTTCTCCATCTATGAAATGGTGGTAATAATAATTATGTTGCAGAAGGTTAAAATTAAAAGATATTATGTACTCTCATATGTATGAGTATAATATTCAGTATGTACTAAACACTCTACAGATACTCCAGAGATGATCGATTTTGTTATTGTTACTGTAACCCAAGTTCACCCAAGCCTCATCAGCCTGTGTGTACAAATGGAGTCACATTACCAGTTAAAATTAAAAAGTTTCTGGCTCATGTCCCCAATTGCATAACATAGAACCTCAGCAACCTTTTAAAGTGCCCTTTAATTAAATATTTTTGGCAACTCCTGAGAATATCTCATATGGGATCACAAATAATATCAATCACAATAACAGCTAATTTAGTGTCTATCAACAGCTGGCATTGTCCTAAGCAATTTCCATCCGTCAACTCCCAAAAATCTTTGTAACTATCAATTGTCTGCTGTTTGTCTGCTGTTACAGTTCTAGAAGGCACCCGGTGTACAGATGAGAGAACGTTTTGCTTGTGGTCTTCTTTCCTTGTGTGGCTGGCCTGAGAAGTGGGTATTTTGCCATCCTCTCTTCCTCTGGACACCTGTCATTCGATAAACCTACTGTATTCAAACCTTTCTCCACGTGCTGATATCAGAACGAACTCTATCTCAGGCTGTGGAATTCTAACAGAAGGCTCGACTTCGACACAGCCTGGGACCCCGTCACTCCAGCCCCTGCTCTTATCATCGTCATCATTTTTCTTATTATTCCCCTCTCTAATCACACCCTCATCAGTACCCTCAATTATCCTTCCCTGTGGGCCTTCAATTGGGTAGACCTTAAAAAACTGCACCCTTTGTTACAACCACACCCAAGTGGCTGAGCATAGCAAGAAAAAAAATCACACAAACATGGCACTTGGAGCCACCTCAGATAATATCCTTTAACCCCAGCCAAGCCTTAGCAACCACCAGAGCGACTTCTGACTTGTCCTACCAGAGGCTTGTCCGTGGTGTAGATTCTGAAATTTCATACCAAATGTCACCACATACAAGACGATTTCATTTCACCATCCCTGGGTATAGTAAGTTACCGGGTCGAAAATCTCTCAGCTTCCTCCCTAGTCATCTTGCTCATGGTCACCTGGCTGTGGCCGCCTCTCTCACAGGTCTTCTCCGCTGACTCCCTGGGCTAGAGCCACACCCCCAGGTCCTCTTTCTCAAAGAAGCCCTTTGCACTTTCCACTGTTGGCCCAAGACCATATCTAGAGGGGTCCTCAGGTCCAAAACACAGCCCCAGAGAATAAGGCCTAGTCAGCTGTCATGGGAGCCAGCCAAGTGGCTGAAGGAAGCCAGTTACTGAGGAACGGGGAGAGGTGAGGCACAGCCACCTCCTTATTAGGATCTGTGGTACCAGTACCAAGATAAATGTGTCTTTTAGGGGCAGGAGATACCTGGTGATACCTGGAGCTGCCTTCCATCCTTCTCAGATTGTACATCCCCTAATATTAGTCACCCCTCTACTGTGTCTTTCAGTGTCTGGTTAGGTAATCCATTTGCTGGGAGCCAGGAACCTCTGCCTTACCCTGTGGTCTCCTTTTTCTTATCCCAAGATTCCTGGATGCCTGGAATGGGTCTACTCTGCTACCTCAACGATATTCCCCCATGTTCAATATCTTCATAAGGGTGGCCTCCATCCCTAATTAACTGGAAGGCATTAAACAAGTTGCTTAATTTCTCTGAGCATTGCCTCCAAATCTTTCAAAGAGGGACAGTGTACTGTGTGAAAAAGTGGTGGTAAGGTGTGGTAAATGGGCTCAGCACCTTACAGAGTGCCCGGTGCTGGTAGGTACTTGGTACATACTTATCCACCCTCTTCCATCTCATTGCTTGTTTCCTATATAATGGTTGTTTCATTTGCTCTGCCCTTGTGTGGAAGGGGGAATGGTTTGTACCTGTCTTCATGGGGCTAGCCCTGTAGAGCTAGGTACATTTTCTCATTTGATCATTGAAAATTATAAGGTGTGATTATGATGTTTTGCACACCTATATGTATGAGGGTTGAATACAGGCATACCTCAGAGGTTTTGTGGGCCTGATTCTAGACCACTGCAATAAAGTGAATCAGACAATTTTTTTTGTTTCCTAGTGCATATAAAAGTTATATTTATACTGTACTGTAGTCTGTTAAGTACACTATAGCATTGTCTAAAAAAACAATGTACCTATTTTAATTTAAAATATTTTATTGCTAAAAAATGCTAACCCTCACCTGAGCCTTCAGGGAGTTCTAGTCTTTTTGCTGGCAGAGGGTCTCGCCTCGATTTTGTGGCCGCTGACTGACTGGGGTGGTGGTTGCTGAAGGACAGGGTAGCTTTGGCACTTACTTAAAATAAGACAGTGAAGTTTGCTCTATCTATTGACTCGTTCTTTCATTTAAACACTTAGAGGCTATTGTAGGATTATTAATTGGCCTAATTTTAATATCATTGTTGTGTCTTGGGGAATAGGGAGGCCTGGGGAGAGGGAGAGAGATGAGGGTACTGCTGGTCGGTAGAGCAGTCAGAGCACACACATTTATTGATGAAATTCACCATCTTCTACGGGTGCAATTTGTGGCACTCTCACCCAAAAATATTATAACGGTAAAATTCAAACAATACAGAAGCTTATAAGATGTACTCTAAATACCTATCAGCCTCTATAACTACCATCATCTGAGTACCATCAGTAACGATTTGTTATCTCATTCCAGATATTTTATGTAACTAAAAGTAACATAAATTCTAGACTAGGGGTTGGCAAATTTTTCCTGTAAAAGGCCAGATAGTAAATATTTTAGGCTTAGCAAGCCAGTTAGGCTCTGTAGCATCCGCTCAACTCCGTTGTTATAATGCTAAAACAGCCATAGACAATATGTAAACAAATGGGCATGGCTCTGTGCCAATAAAACTTTATTTGCAAAAGCAGGCAGGGAGTCTGTGAACTGTAGTTTGGTGATCCCTGTTCTATATGAATGGGATAACATCATATGTACTAATCTAACATGGATGGTTATTGTTTGTTTGTTTGTTTGTTTGTTTGTTTGCTTTGTTTTGTTTTTTGCCCAACAATAATATAGATCTTGGACATCTTTCCATGTCAGTATTCAAAGACTTCCACCATTCTTTTTAAAGGCTGCTTGTATTTCAGTGGTGGCTCTGATTCAACCTTTTAAACCAGTTCTTTACTGGTTGAGTGTTTGGGCTGTCATTTTCAATCTTTGCTATTAGAATGTTTGGAAATAACCCTCATTTAATAGGACAAAAAGAAGCTGCTTCTTTTAATTTCCTCATTTTGGAGGGCTTGGGTTTTATTCATTATTATCATCACGATGTTTTAGTCATTTGGTTTTAGCATTCACAGCTAAGCTCTGGTTTGGCAAGCTGAAGACCTGATTTTGGTCTTAATTCTACCAATTAATAGTTGAATGGCTTGGAAAACTTATTCAGCCTCTCTGATCATCACATTCCTCATTGATAACCTGAACAGGAACATACCTGGCCCTGCCTGCTTCAGAGGCCATTGTGATATACAAATGAGGTAACAGATTGAAAAGTGCTTTGAAAATTATAAAGTGATATTCATATGTAAGATGCTATCATCATTATCATTATCTGTATCATCATAATTAATGTGATAATGTTGGAATGGTGAGCTCTTGCTCTGATGTGTAGCTATAGAACAGAGTCTGTAGTTGGAATCTTTGATGTGGTTGTTGATTTTCCAAGCCTTGAGGTATTCGGCAAATCAGTTCAGCATTCATTTATTAAGCCTCTATTGTGTGCCAAATAGAGCCAGCCCTAGTGCCAGCTCCTGTGCTTGTTGCCTGGGTTACAAGAAGAACAGGTGATGGTCTCTTGTCCTCTAGGAGTTCAGAACCCACTGGAAAGAAACACACTTACCTAAACTACTAATACAGTCTCATAAAAAAGAAAAACAGAATTCTACCAGAGAGGTGAAATTCAGGAAACTTGCTCAGGAGAGAATGGTCTTGAAAAGTGTAAGTTTGCTGTACAGGGAAGGGAAGGAAGGACTTTCTGGCATTGTGTAGAGTTCCAGGGCGGTCATATCCAGCTGGGGTCCAATGCCAGTGCAGCGGTTACCTAAAAGCACAGTTGCTTCTATGAGGTAGACATTTATTCCCTTTCTGCAAAAGAAATCTGGAGACTGTCATCCAAGGCTGCTGAGCTGGCTCCGCCTAGGCTCCTTTTGTTCTTTCTGTTCTACCATGCTAGTATGTGGCTCCCACCCTCAAGGTTATCTCAGGGTCCACTGGAGGTCCAGCCATGACGTCTGAGTTCTAGACTCCGAGGAGGAAGGGAGTAAAGAAGGAAGGGCCAAAGCATTTTCTCAGCTAAGTCACCCTCCCTTGAGCAACTTTTCTAGAAATCCCATCATTATCCATTTAAGAAATATTTGTTAAGTGCCTACCATGTGCCAGCACTGGACTACAGTAGTGTCCTCATGGAACCTACATTCTAGTGGAGAGAGATAGAAAAAAATAAGGCAAATATATAACACATGAGATCGTGCTGATCCCAGTGCAGAGAAAAAGAAAAAAAAAGCAGGGAAGAGTGGTAGGGAGTGTTGGCGGGAGGAATATTGAAATTTTAAATAGCTGGTCGGGGAAGTGGCACCGAGAGAGAGACATTGAGTGAAGTCCTCAAAGAAGTGAGAAGAGGAGCCGTGAGGATGGGGGAACATTCTGTGCCCAGAGGCCAATGTGATTGGAGCAAAGTTACCAAAGGAACAATGGGAGTTGAGGCCATAGAGGGGAGGATTGGAGGCAGAATGTGCAGGGCCTTGTCAACCTATTAAGATTTTGGCTTTTACTCTTAATGAGACAGAAGGCTATTATCTGATCTGACTGTGTTTATATCTCCGACCAGACCTAGTTGTCCAGGAGGCTAGAAGGTGTCCATTGTAGTTGGCGCCTTGATACTCTTTATAAAATCTGGATTGTTATTTAAGGGGCAAGGGGAAATGAGTATTGGGTGCCACAGCTAGTTATGCTTCTAACGAGCTCTGTGAATTTGGTCCCAAGTTACTTAATTTATTGGAACTTCAAATAAGATTTGACCCAGTTTGAATTTATAAAAAGGACAGATGAAATATAAGACCTGGTGACAGTTCCCTGTCTCTCTGTGATTTGCATGCAGATCACCCATGGCAGGGTGTATTCTTGTCAGAGACATTAAGTTTAGGGGGAAGACAGATTTGATGTTGGGGTCAAGGGGACAGACACATCACAGGGCACACAATGAAACCACCAGGGAGTCCTCTACTAGGTGAGGGACCATTTTCTGGGTTCAACTTGAGTTTAAATTTAGTGGTCTATCTGGACTGCTCCACCCTTGATATGGGAAAAGACAAAGAGCAGGGCCCTCATCAGGGCCCCAGAGCACGCGTGGCTGGGCTCAGCAGGATCACAGATTCTCAGAGCCCTCTCCCATCAGTCAACCAGCTGATTGGCAGCTGAACGACACTCTCAAGTCATGGCTGCCTCTTGTATAGGTAGCTTAAAAGGCACCCAGGTGACAATGACAGCTGTCAGCAGATTTCCTCCTGAGCCATTCATTTCTGAACTCTGATCCCTTCTACTCTGGCTCTTTCCTCCTTAAATCTGCTCTTTGAATTTGAGTCCTTCTGCAAGGGCTGTCGGCACCTCCTCGTGAGCCCCCATCTCTAGACCTCTCTGTAGTGTAGCCTCCAGCACTCTGATGGAACCCAGTTGCATTTCCCTGATAATGGCCAGCCTCAGCTGTGTCCTGACACTGCCTAGCCCTGATGACAGACCTCTTAACCATGAGTGGTCCTGGAACAAGGAGGGTGAGGAAAGGCAGCAGGGGATGGAAGCGAATGTTGGCTCCCACCTGCTACTCAGGATTTCCTGCTGAAGGTGAGGGATGCTGTGAGTGCCCTTCTCCAGAGATTTGGGTCCCTGACTAGTCCTCTCAGTTGCTCAGGCAGCATCAAGTTCACTGTTGTCCAGTGCAGACGGACAGAGTGATGTCTGTTAGGTACATCCCTGGTACACCTGATTGGGAAGACATATAAACGTGATAGCCAAATGGAAAAATGCTGCTGTTTTAATTAACTAACCAGCACCCAATACACGAATGCAAAGCCTTGGAAAACTGTATTGGAGACCTGGACTTATCACAGAGGTTGACGTGGGGTTTCCTACTCCTCCTAAATATAAGTATTGGTACCCAGGCACTCAAAAGTGCCTGCAAGGTATGGGTATGACAGCCCCCAAAGCCGATGCCAGTTCCACCTATCTAGCCAGCAGCACAGTCGTAGGCAAAAGAAAGAGAAGGAAAGAGAATAGCCTCCAAAAGCCAGCCCTGCTTCCAGGAGACCGGAAGCTGAGGACGGCTGCCACGCTGAGTGTGGGCGATCGAAGATGAGCAAAGGTGGACTGTGCCTCAGCATTGACCTGCACCAGAGTGACCATGTCTGCAACTAAGACGTGATCCGAGACCATCGGCTCCCTCCAGTCAGAGCAGCCCGTCCTCCCCTGGGAGAGCGAGTCGATGGGTGAGAAAGGGCCTTCAAGGTTTAGCTGCAGCTCACTCCTTTGTAGGTCAGGGCGAGAATGTGGAGAGTGGAGGGGAAACTTCACTCTCCAAGGAGATTTTCAGCCCTAGAGTTCTATCCAAATTTAGAGATGTTTGCAGACCTGAAGGGACTAGGACCAGCAATTCCAAATCCCCTTTGTAGCTAGTCAGGTTCTCCTAATGGGTGCTACACTAATGGAAATTAAGCCACTAATGAGTCCTCTGTGTGTCTGTGCATGTATGTGTTTGTTTTTCTTTTGTTCCAGAAAACCCACGAGAGTCATGTTTCGATCCTGGTTCGATCAAAAATGGCACACGAGTGGGATCTGACCTGAAGCTAGGCTCCTCCATCACCTACTACTGCCATGGGGGCTATGAAATAGAGGGCTTCTCGACCCTGAGCTGCATCCTGGGGCCCGATGGGAAGCCTGTGTGGAACAATCCCCGGCCAGCGTGCACAGGTGGTGGAGCTGGGGGCTGGGGGGAGAGTCAGAGGGAGTAGGGTATGCCAGAGGCAGAAGGGGCTGTGGGCTCGAGGGAGGCGATGGTAGGACACGGTTCTCAGAGGTGCACTCCTGTGTTCACTGTGAATGAGAATGGCTGATAACTCAGCAGGTGTACCAGTCCCTGTCGATGTATCATCTCTCATAACATATGTCTTCAACAATGGCCCGCAGACATGCCAGCAGCTCATACCGGGGAGAAGGGAGTTAAAGATGACCTGGCTTGTTCCTGGGCCTAGGGAAGATCGTTGATAGGTCAGATGTGTAAAACTAAGGCTAGTGGGTAGGCTGAATATAGGGGGTCTGGGTTAGCCATCCAGTCCTGACAAGCAGATACTTCAAGAGCTTCAAGAGCATGGTGGCCACCTAAGTTGGAAAACAAGGAGGTGCCTTTGCCCAGGTGAAAGAATCTGGCTCTGAAGTCCACCCATTGTGGTACTGGGCACCATGGATGGGAACAGAAGGTGGCTGGGTCACATGGGCTGGCCTCTGCCAGTGGGGCTAATCTGGAGAAGTTTCAGCTCTCTACTCATGCAGACAGTAACTACCCAGATGCAGACATCAGCCGTGGGGGCAGCAGATCAGTTCTGGTTCTATTTGTAAGCAGAAGAGGTTCCTAAAATGCTCCTCAAGGCTATGCCTACAAGGACCACGCCAGCGTTAATAGTTAGAAAGCTAGGGCCGACACGTGCCCAAGAGGGTCCTCGATAGCATCAGGGTGGGTTTCAGGCCATGTGCCATGTCACGGATGGATGTTGTTCGGCAGAGCAGGGCAGTGTCCTCAGAATTCCCCTCCTTCACATTAGTGTCTGTGCGCCTCACGGCAGCCCTACCAGGTCCCTACCTGGGATTGAGCAGAACAGAGAATGAAGAGGCAATGAGAGGCCCACAGGGTCACCTGGCCCTCCATCTGATTTCTCTTTCAGCCCCCTGTGGGGGACAGTATGTGGGTTCAGACGGAGTGGTCTTGTCCCCGAACTACCCCCAGAACTACAGCAGTGGACAGATCTGTCTGTATTTTGTCACCGTGCCCAAGGATTATGGTATGAAGTTTTTTGTATGTTTATTTATATGTTTTCTGACTCCTTCCAACTCCTCAGGCCCTTCTCAATGGTATCTTTTCAATTGCACTCCCAATTTTATCCACTCCCATTGTGGGACTGGGCAGAACAGTCTCCCATATAGGACAACTGAGTGCAGATGCCATGAAGTGGGCTGTAGAATACACTCGGGACACATGAAAGAGGAAGGGCACAGTTAGCTGGGACCAAGGGGATGGGACTAATGAGGAGCTAGCCGGGCCTGAGGGAAGGCAGGGGACACCGGGCTACCCAGCATAGCCCAAGACTGAGTAGAGGCGCTACAGAGTCAGGCTGATTGGGACCCCAGGGGTGGCTGGCCAATGGAAAGGAAGAAGTGAGGAGCTGGATGGAACTAGGTGAGGGAGCTGGGAGCCACATCATTTGCTATTTCATCTGAGACCGAGAGCCTAAAGGATGAACAAGAAAAAAATAAGGAGCAGGCTCGTGCCCCGAGAAGACAGAGAAACCGCCAGATGCCAAGAATCCAAGGTAGAAGGAAGCCAGGCTCGTCACCTGGTTGGCAGTGGGGGCAGTCAAGAGTCCCGCCAGCTCTGGAAGATTCAGGATGTTCTTAAGGATTCAGGAAGGCCATTTGTACCTGGGCAATCAGGTCACCAGCCTGGCTGCTTTTTCCCTGGATCTCCTCTTTATAGGATTAAGAACTATTTCCAAACACTCTTCGTGTTGGATAGGCAAAAGGCATAGATGTATCCTGACCATTTAGGAGAAGGATGGGGCAGCCCTCAAAGAGCTGGCTGCTGATTCCCAGGAGATAGGATGGAGTGAGCACAGAGCAAGGCGGGATGTCATTCACCAAATATTTATTAAACATCTTTCAGGGACTACGCACTCTCCTGGGTATTGAGGTTGCCAAGATGAGGGAGACCTATTCCCTGCCCTCTGTAAACTCCCATAGCTCCAGCCATCATGCCTCTCCTGCCCCAGCCCCTCCCTGCAAACATGTGCATGTGCACACACTCCATAACATATTTAAGTGGCAGGAGCTTTTGACCTGTGGGATCACAAGTCCTGAAAGGTTGTCCAATCCAATCAGCCACCCAGAGCAGAAGCCTTGATAAGTGGGCTTGCAGTTTGTGCTCAAATTCCTCCAGTAATAAAAAGCTCACACCTTTGCAAGCAGTGAACCCCAAGGCTAGTCAGTTTCACTGAGCTCAAATCTGCATATGGAAATCTGGTTGTAGGAAGGGTGATGGCCTATCCTAAGCATCTTCCATTTGCCAATGATACTGAGCCCAGAGCATAGAGGCAGATTGTTCCTCTGAGTCTGGAATGCTTGTCCCCTGGCCTAGGTCTCAACTCTAATATCCTCTTCTCATAGATTTTTCTTTGATTCTCTATCTAGAGTGTCTGCCTCGTCCTATAGCTTTTACCTATTACACCTAAAACTTAACATTATCTGAAATTATCTTGTTCATCTATTTGCTTAAGTGTTTTGTTTTTCTGTTTTGATTGTGTCTTCTCACTAGAATGTACACTCCGTGAAAGCAGGAACTTTGCCTGTCCTGCTCACCTCTGCAGGGGAGAGCACCACCTCTCCTGCCACCACCCCAAACTCAGTACCCATTTTCAGGGCACCAAAATGTACCCTTCCTCCTGCTCCTCTGTCTATAACTTGAGATCTAAGAATCACTTACTCCATTCACTACTGTACTCATCATTACAAATGCTCTTTTCTCAGCAGTCAGCTGCATGGCCTAAATCCATCCCTGCCCCAACACGTAACACACACACATGCTCAACTTCCTACCTGCCTCAAGACTTAAGCCAGGTAGTAGGTCAGCCCTGGTTCTTGCCCTCAGACACCCCTGGCCAATTGGCTGGATCTTTGAAGGAAACATAAGGAAGAGCACAAGGTCCTGAGATCACATGGAAAATGGTAGCTATTACCCAAAGCCCTTCCATTTCCTTAGTGGCTACTGCAGCTGCAGCTGCTATCTGGGAAAGGAATAAGATCAGCTCGGTGCTACCGCCACCAGCCTGACGATTGGGTACAGTCCTTGATGTCATCTTGACCCATGTGAAAGAATGCCAGCCAGCCATCCCGTCTCCCTGCATCCCTGTGCCTGGCATCTGGCCAGTAAAGGATCAGCAAGCAGTTAGCCCCATGAACCAACAACTTCCTCTGAGGTTTCACACTTCCTGGGGCCCCCGGACCGCCAGTCCTTGCCCCCAGCATGAATGCCGCTGTTCCACACTGAAATCTCCTCACCGTGTCTCCACTGCAGTTGTGTTTGGACAGTTCGCCTTCTTCCACACAGCCCTCAACGACGTCGTGGAGGTGCACGATGGTCACAGCCAGCACTCCCGTCTCCTCAGCTCCCTGTCCGGCACCCACACAGGTACCCAGGGCTCGGCCAGCACTGGGGATGGTCGGGGGCTGGGGTATCCCAGGCCAGCTAAAAAGAAAGAGCCCTATAAGCATGGCTGCAGGTGGACCACCACAGCTTTGTGTTTGTCATGTGCCGGTGCTGTCTCTGCCACAACAGTCAGCTCCTGATCGCCATACCTAGAAGAGGGCTTCAGAAACTGCTCTCGCCCCAAGCTGTGTCTACACCATCCCTAAGGGGTGTAGCATTCCCTGTTGTTTTATATTTAGCCCCAACATGTTTTTCTAGTTATAAACATATTGTATTTTCTTTGTGGAACACTTAGAGGCAAGAAAAAACTAATTATAGAGAGAATTAAAATAAAAACCACCCAGAAAGAACTACTGAAAAGATGGGGCGTATTTCCTTTCCGTCTCTATATCTTACTTAGGCTTAATCTTTTACATATTTTATTGAACAAAGCAATATACATATTTTTACTGAAATATTCATTGTAAGCGTTTCTATGTCATTATTTTATTCTATAATAGGATTTTTAAATGCTGCATAATAGTCTATCATATAGTTATTTAAAATTTATGTAATGAATTCTCTATTGTTGAACATTTAGATTTTTCTAATTTTTCATTCTTATGAATAGTAATTCAGGGTATTATACATGTCATTATACACGTCTCTATTACCTTAGAATATCTGGAAGGAGAATTGCCAGTTAAAGGATGAGATCCTTAATTCTTTTTATATAGATTGTCTAATATGCCTCTAGAAAGTTCTTGCCATTTTATTCACTAACAATGCATAAGAAAGAATGTTTTATCCTCGCAAAAATTAGATAATTAAAAAAACAAAAGCGTTATCAGTGTGAAAACTGAAAATGGTATCTCATATTTTAATTTGCCCTTCTTTATTACTAGTCAGGTTAAACTTTTTCTAATGTAATTATTGGCCCATGCATTTTTTTATTTGTGAATCTACTTGTGAATTAGTGTTGGTTTTTCTATTAGCATTTATTTTCTTATTTATTTAGTAGAGCTTTATATTATAAGCTATATATATTATATGCTATAAAAATCTCTTCTCTTTATTATAAGCTATAAAAAGGCTTCCCCTGTAGTTTGTCATTTGCCACTTAATTTTCTTCAGGGTTTGTTTTAATGTCAAAAAATTTAAATTCCCCATGATATCAAATCTATCAAGGTTTTCTCTAATAGTTTTCTCCTTTACTTTTATGTTCATGAAATAAATATTCCTGTGTTTTCTTTTACTTCTTTTTAGTTTCAATGCTTTAATAGCTTTGGAATTTATTTTGATTTATTATTTGATATAGGCAATACAACCATATCCTTTCAAATTTAATCAGCTGTCCTAACAGAATTTTCAAAATGTCAGATTTACATATTTTAAATTTTTATGAAATTAAGGGTATGTTTCTAGACTTTTTATTCATTTTCTCTAAGTGTCTGTTTATTCTTATATTAGTATCAAAAAACTTTAATTATTGTAACATAATAATGTTTAATATTATAATAACTTTAAACATGCAGTAAGGTAGGTCCTCATAGACATTGTTTTGAAATTTTTGTGGGCTTTTCTTGCTTACTTTTGCCTCCAAATAAATTTTACAAATATGTTGCCAAGTTAAAAAAAATTTGCATTGGAATTTTCATTGAAATCTATTAAACCGATAAGTTAACTAGGGAAGAAGTCACATCTTTATAATAACTCTTCTCCCCATTCAGGAACATGGTGTGTCTCTCCATTTATTTATCATTTATGACCTTTGAGAAGGTGCTATAATTTTCATTTAAACAGTATGCATGCTTTGTTAACTTTATTCCTAGATATTTCATGGCAATTTTTGTTATTGTTTTTTTGCAGCTGTAAGTGGATCTCCCTGTGTTATATTTTCTAACTGGTCTTTGTCAGTATATTAGAAGACTGATATTTTTAGGATATTCTTTTTGTAAAGTCACTGAACCCTTCATCATAACGCCAACACTGCCAGCTGATTCTCCAGTGTCCTTTAGGCAAAAAACAATATCATCTGCAGATAAATTTGTCTCATTAATTTATCTCTTCCTTTTCAGTGGTTTTTCTGTTATTTTCTTCCACAGTTATTGGTTTGTTTGGGTATATTACTTTACGATCAATGCTGATGATTTATATTTTAGTAAAAATTCCATTTTGTAATTATTTTAGCAATGCAGCTTATATAATATACTACTATGATATTTAATCTCCTCTCTATTAGTGTTTCGATTCCTTGCCTTTAAAATGCTGAATGCTATATTTGTAGTTCTCCTTTTTTCTCAGCTGGACCAGAGGTTTTGAGTTGTTTTTTTGTTTGTTTTATTTTTATTGTTTCTACTTATCAGTTCTTCTTTTGGGTTTGTTATTATTTTCTAATTAATTAACCTCTGCCTTTATTTCATAATGTCTCTCCCCCTTTTTTTCTTCAGATTATTTTGTTCTTGATGTTCTATCACCTTGAGCTGAGAGCTTTGCCCATTATCTTTTCTATGTAGCAAAGGGCATATTTATGGTGACATATTCACCTCTAAGCATAATTTTGGCTTCAAGTCATAAATTTTGATATGTATTATTTTCATCATTATTACCCTCTAAATAATCTATGATCAAGTTTTACTCTTTTTTCCCAAGAGTTGTGTAAGAATGGTTCTTCGTTCTCCCTAGGAACCTAGATTTTGTTCCTGTTACATTTGCATTAATTTCTATCATTATTGCCATGTAGCCTGTACCATTCTACTTTGGGGATTCAATGAGGTCCTCTCTGTAGCCAAGAATTTATATTTTTTAATGTATCTGAGAAGAATGTGGATTCTCTGTAGGGTCGAGAAGCCATGTAGAGAGAAAGGGCAAGCTCAGGCCCTACATTCCTCACTGCCTGGATTCTAACCGAAGCCCTGCCACTTGTTTGCTGGGTGCCTGCGGGCACAACATTTGACTACTTGGAGCTTCAGTTTCCTCATCTATAAAATGCAGAGAGTAAAAGTTCTACCTCCTAGAGTTATTGTTGGGAGTGTAAATTGGGATCTCTTGGGGTGGGATGCTTTTTCAAAATTTCTTGATAGACGGATAGGTAGATATAGAGATAGATGATAGGTAGATGATGATGATGATGATGATGATGATGATGAAGATAGATAAATTAGATAGATAGATGTATAAGCAAGTATAGATATAAATATAGAAGTATAAGTGTAGGTACAGATAGAAATAGACAGGTATACACTTAGGACCTATAGATGAAAATATAGATATAGATATAGGTGCAGATACAAATGTATAAGACCAATAGAAAATAAAAAGAAATATAGAGACAGACAGACAGACAGAGACAGAGAGACAGAGAGACAAACCTTTGGTTGCCTGATGTATCTTTCCTCATTTTCTCTGAGAGTCTTTTTCTTTCAAGAGGAAGTTTACTTACTTATTTTACAACTGACAAATCTGCTCTGCTATCTGTCATCTTGTTTTGTTCTTTCTGGGTTTTTGTTTGTTTTGCTTTGATTTCACCTCCTTGCTTTTCTATTCATACCTGACCCATCTCTAATTTCCAAGGTTTTTTTATATATTTGGAATTTTGTAATAATGTCATTAGTAATTATTTTTAAATTAGGACTTCTTCCCCCCAAGAACATGTTTTTACGTTTGCATTAAGTTTTGTTACCTATTCACAATAATTACTTAGATTTAACTATATTTTGCAGGTCGTCTTTATCCCTGATAGCTTTTTATTTCCCTTTCATTCATTTCTTTAATAAGGCTCATAACTGCAGTACTTCCTGTCACCTTGCATGTATGAGAATGCATCTCCTTTGACGTATCGTATAAATGACAACTTGATTGTAAATCAAATTATGGGTCACAAACTTTTTCTTTCAAAACTGCAGCAGCTTTTCCACCCCATTCCAACAGCTAATATTACAGATGAGTTAGAGAGTTCAATATGATTCCTTATCTTGTAGGTAACCTATGGTTTTCTTTCTAAATGCCTTTATATTTTTCTTAATTTTTAAAATTGGAAAGCCCACTAGGATGTGTTGTAGTGGAAATCTTTTTTTATTAATTAGATATGGCACTTTACAAACAATTTCAGTCTGAACCTCACATCTTTCTTAAGTTTAGAAAAAGTTATATTCTTCCTTAAATTATTTTTTCTCCTTCAGTTTTTCTTCTCTCTCTCTCTAGAATTTTTGATATATGCATATTGGATTTTTTTAAAATCTATCTTCCATGTCACTCGTCATTTCTCTCATTATTTTAATCTCTTTATCTTTTTTCTGTGCATTCTGGAAGAATTTCCCAAATTTAATCTCCATGTTGCTGTTTTATTTCTGCAGAATCCAGCTGTTCAGTATTGATATTTCTCATTTCTTTGACGCCTTCATTAATCTCAGATTTTTTCTTTGGCATGTCTTCCTCCTCTGATCTCACAGGTGCAATGCTAGATTTAATCTTGTGACAATCATGACAGACAATCTTTCGAGATTTCGCCCGCTCTTTGTGGTAGTTCATATAAAATTTTTGCTTTGATTTCTCAGAGTGGTTTTCTCCTTTAAAAATTTAGAATCTTCTTATGTCCAATAATTTTACTATGCACTTAGCCATGGACAGGGAAATCTTCATATGTCCAGGACAGGAATTCAAAAAAGGATTCTGCAAGATATTATGGGGGTCTTGATCCATGTGTCAGGCTAGATGATGGGATGAGGAAAAAAATGAGTTTTGTTCTGCTCACATCCATTGAATAGAGGAGGTAAAGATAGTGATGATAATGAGGAGAAGCTTTGTCTTCATGAGTTTCTTTTTACTTTAGCAGCCAAGAGTTAGCTGGGGCGATGACTCCTAGCTAGGCTCAGCCGTCTAGGTCACATGTAAATCTAAGTGTGTTGTGCAAATAGCTGTCCACTCCCCATAGCCAATAGCATCATATGAGCTTCCTGGAAGCACTGGTGGGCCTCAATATGACTCTCAAAGGCTCCTTAGCTGATTCCAACTCCCGCTGTCACTGCAGTAGAGATGTCGCCTGGCTTTCTGGAACCCCTACTTCCCTTCTGATGGTGGCACTAGCAGCCATTCTCAGGTGTCCCTAAGGCTTCAAAGGAGAATCGTGCAGACTGGCCACACCACTGCATGCCACCTCATATTCCCTCAGCTTCCACTGGAAGGTGATGATGAGCAGGACTACACTTCACAGCTGCAGGTCCAGTTCGTGCTGCCTTTACTCTTGTCCATCTATACCACATCAAGCAGAAGATACATGTTCTGATATAAAGGCTATCAGGCTCCCCAAGCTTTCTGTGCCTATTGGGTTTTCACCAAATTGTGTGTTATGGGCAGTCCCAGCTTTCCCTTGGTTCTCCCAGTGTAATAATTAATAGCGTGCCCTTTTACTCTCAAAAGTACCCTGGTACGAGCAATAAGTTATATGATCGCTCTGGTTACTGATCATTTCACTGATAATCTGGGAAAGGCCAGTTACTCTCAAAAGATCACAGCACACTCCTTCCCAGAAGTTAGTGCCATTTTTCTTCTATCAGACTGATGACCATTTTCTTAGCAAACCACCAGTCAGGTTGGTAATGGCCGTTTTCTCCATCCCTGTGAGTCACCACATCTTTAGAAGCTTTGTCTTCTTGAGGCAGGTCATTTAATCATTCTGGACCTCTCTTTCTTGATCTATGAACTGGGGGTACTGAACTCTTGTCATGCCAACCTCCCATTACCCATGAATCAAAATAAGACCATGGATGTGAAAGCCTTCTGCAAACTTTAAACTGAAAAGTACAATAAAAACGTGAGGTTTCATTTTAGGAAAACCAGGGGTGTGGAAGGAATTGCTATGAAGGGTGTGGGTAGCCCCTCCTTCTTGGCCAGGATTTGATCTGCTGGGCCTGACTGCTGGACTCACTGTCTCCCTTTCTTCCTTGTCTCTTATCTCGGCAGGAGAATCGTTGCCCTTGGCCACCTCCAATCAAGTTCTCATTAAGTTCAGTGCCAAAGGCCAGGCGCCAGCCAAAGGCTTCCACTTTGTCTACCAAGGTATGTAGGACGTGGACTTGGGTGGGGCGAAAGCAGTCTCAGTTCTTCCGTGACTCAATGACCGAAAGAACAGCAACCTTTGCCACCTAGTCTAAGCCTTATTCTTAGGGTCTTTAGGGCAGTTATTAGTTTGTGGGGCAGTTCCTTGAAGTTAGTTGAATCTTATACATTCATTTACTCAACACACAATTCTTGGGCCAAACTCCATGTTCAAATGAGGGGGGAAATCAGACATGGGAAGCTAATCTAACCCCCTCTAACACACACACACACACACACACACACACACACACACACACACACACACACACATTGTCTGTTGGCATCCCCAGTGGCATTGGGGGTAGCCTAGACTCTCTCCCATGGAGCTTGCTTTGTCTCAGGCTCAGCAAAAACATAGCTTGGGAATGAGGAGAACATGGATTTGAATCCCAGCTCTGCCACTTTCTAACTGAGCACCAGTTACCCCGACTCTCATCACCCCAGTTTGCTCACCTATAAAATAAGTAATGATATTACTTCATTGATAGGATTAAAAGAGAGTTCACAAAATAGGTAGCACCAAGCAGATCATCAATGTTCATTTCTTCCTTACTGGTCCTAAGAGGCAGAGTCTCGGAGCATCCTGTCTTTCACCTGCAGGTCCCAACGTTTCCTTGCCCAGGAGAATGTCCATTTTGCTAGGGCCCATTCTAAGTGTGGTCCTATTCATTCAACTACCCAGGATGAGTTGTGTTTCCCTGTACAGGGTAATCCTGCCACAGAGGACGCCATGTCTGAGACCTGGATTAAAGGGTCCTATTTAACGTTGTAGGTAGAGGGAGAGGAGGTTTAGGTGATGGAGAGTAGTGCCCTGGGCAGGGTCTTAAGGCACGTGGGAGAAGAGGCCAAAAACAGGGTGAAGGCACTGAAGTGGAAGAGGAAGGACCATTCTCCCTGTTAGGGGACGTGGGACCCTGACAGGTGAGGGGCTTTATTAGGAAGGCAAAGAACACAGCTGGGCCTGAATTCTGAGCCCAGGGGCTCACGCTGCCACCCAGGGTTTCCGGAGGCTGCAACATTGTGTGTCCAGCTCTATTTCAGTACAACAGGCACTACCTAGAAAGACCCCTACCTTTGCCTTAAAGGAAAGTGCCCAGAACCTCTCAGGGTCCCATCCAGACCATCTCAGTTCCATTCTGTGTGTGTCCATCCCTGGGCCAGTTTCTAGAGGGGAGAGGCCTGCCCCTTAGCACCCTTGTCCCCTGCAGCGGTGCCTCGAACCAGCGCCACGCAGTGCAGCTCCGTGCCGGAACCGCGCTATGGCAAGAGGCTGGGCAGTGACTTCTCTGTGGGAGCCATCGTCCGCTTCGAATGCAACTCCGGCTATGCCCTGCAGGGATCCCCAGAAATTGAGTGCCTCCCTGTTCCCGGGGCCTTGGCCCAGTGGAATGTCTCAGCACCAACATGTGTGGGTGAGTACCTGAACAACCAGCACTTGGGAAGGGGGTGGCCAGCAAACAGTCCTTTCTCCCTGGGGGAGGCTACAAGATCTGGCAGCTGCGGGTTGGATGTGAAGACAGCCAGGAGGAGGAGCTGGGGTTGCTGGGCATTGGGAGGCGAGGTCCACGTGTGAGAGAGGAGTATGGGTCCAGGGGTCCGAGGAGGGGGCAGGGAGAGGAGTCACGGGAGAAGGTGGGACTGAGGCCATACTGGAGAAGCCAGCAGGGGGAGGAGTCACAAGCAGGCTAGTGAGCCCTGAGAAGTCTGTTTGGGAAGGTTCCGTTGGGGGACCCACGAAGACAGGCGGAAAGAGCCTCTAACCGGAGCTGCCTCCTCCCAGTGCCGTGCGGGGGCAACCTCACGGAGCGCAGGGGCACCATCCTGTCCCCTGGCTTCCCTGAGCCCTACCTCAACAGCCTCAACTGCGTGTGGAAGATCATGGTCCCTGAAGGTGCTGGCATCCAGGTAGGCCCAAGGGTCACCTGGGTCGGGCAGGTGGCTGGGAGGAGATGTAGCCCTATCCCTGCCCTTCGGGCCAGGTGTGGAGAAGAGCCCCACAGACAAGAAAACACAACAGCCTGTGGCCCTGAGCTTCAGGAGGCACCGGGAGAGAGGTAACTCAGGGAGGAGGAGGGGTGCGCCCTGCTCAGGCCATCGGGGAAGGCCATAAGGAGGAAGTGGGCCTAGAGCTGGAATACAAAGAATGGGGAGGATTCATAGGAGATGTTTTTCAAATGGCTCGTAGGGTTTTTTTCTTAAGACTGTAGGGGACAAAAGAGGGGACATTGCAGGTAAGGGGAAGGAGCAAACTGACAAGCACAGATGAAGCATGGAGAAAGCACACACCTAGGGTGTCGTACCTGCAACCTGAATCATAGGGACAGAATTAGGGCCATAACAGATGCCCAGTGCTCAGAGCCAAGTGTAGGAGGCCCCAGAACTGGTGTGGTGGCATGGAAGAGGCCAACAGAGGGGCAGCAAGCAGCGACTTGAGGTGAACGGGTCCAGCCTGCAGTGGGTTACTGCGGACTGTCTGATGCAGTCCAGACAGGAAAATGGAGAAATCCGAGAAATATTTGAGAGACACACAGAAAGCCGATCAGACGGAAGTATTCCCACTTCCTGGAATTTCCTTTCCCCGTTCACAGCCTTATAATCATTCATTATTTCACTTCCATCTCCCCCGTGGACAGTTCCTCAGGAGTAGAGATTGCATCTCACTCTTATTGGAAGGATCTAACACAGCGTCAGGCCTAGAGTAGTTGCTCAATAATTGAATTAATTACATGAAAGAGGGAGGGAGGGGCGCAGGCTGTCGAACCAACAATTCCTTCCCTCTGCTTTCCCAGATTCAAGTCATCAGTTTCGTCACAGAGCAGAACTGGGACTCCCTGGAAGTGTTTGACGGCGCAGACAACACTGTGACCATGCTGGGAAGTTTCTCAGGTGAGGTGGAGCTTCCAAGGGCCTCAACTTGGAGGGCGGTAGGTGACTTTATCATGAGGAGGAGCAACATTCGTATTGAGATATAATTCACATACCTATAAAATTCACCATTTTAAGGCATAAAATCCAGTGGATTTTAGTATATTCACAAAGTTCTACAACCATCACTGCTGTCTAATCCCAGAACATTTTCATCACCCCAAAAAGAAGCCAGGTACCCATCTGCACCCATTCCCCATCGCCCCCCACTCCGTCTCCTGGCAACCACTAACCTACTTTCCTTCTCTGTGGATTCGCTTGTTCCGGACTTTTCATAGAAATGGAATCCTACAATCTGTGCCCTTTTGTGTCTGTCTTCTTTCACTCGACAGATTGTTTTCAAGTGTCATTAATTGTAACGTATATTAGTACTTTATCGGATAGATAGACCCCATTTGTTTATTCACTCATTAGTCGGTGAACATTTGGATGTTTCCACTTTTTGTCTAATTATAAATAATGCCGCTATGAATATTCACATGCAAGTTTCTATGGGGACATGTGTTTTCAATTCTCTTGGGTATATACCTAGGAGTGGAATTCCTGGGCATATGGTAACTCTATATTTACCTTTTCTGAGGAACTGACAAACTTTTTTCCAAAATGACTACACCATTTTCCCTTCTGGTGGTGGACTTCTGACTGAGTGTGGTGTATGTTTTTGCCTAATGACCAGGTCAATTATTTGGATCTTCCAGGCCCCAGAACCCATTTTGCCAAGATATAAAAAGGAGTCACATGCCCCATATAAAAAGTCTACATTGCCTAGATTGCCCAGATAATGACACACATCAGAGTTATATTGAGGATGGCCAAAAGGGAGCAAACTCGTAGGCCACCTGAGGAACCCTACTCCTGGCATGAGGCTCTGCCACTGTCCATTTTGCAGGAAGTTGTTTGAGGTCTTCCCCGCCCCCCTCCCTTGGACATGAGAGACCCAGCACTCTGAGGGGTGCTAATTTGTCATTTAGCAAGCGTGACAATTGGGAACATTTGGGGGCTTTGGGAGGAGAACGCCAGCAGGCAGCAAAAGCAAGTGGAAGAGGGAGGAGCTCGAGAGCAGGAGAGGCTAAGCCTGAATGTCCCCTGTCTCTTGCCCTAGGAACAACCGTGCCCGCCCTTCTGAACAGCACCTCCAACCAGCTCTACCTTCATTTCTACTCAGATATCAGCGTGTCGGCAGCTGGCTTCCACTTGGAGTACAAAAGTGAGAATCCAGAGTCTCAGCTGTGTATAGGGTTCAGGGTGGGAACTGACAGGTACTGAGTACCCACAAGGAGTAGG
This sequence comes from Pteropus medius, assembly GCF_902729225.1. Taxonomy (NCBI): domain Eukaryota; kingdom Metazoa; phylum Chordata; class Mammalia; order Chiroptera; family Pteropodidae; genus Pteropus; species Pteropus medius. The sequence goes on along the minus strand of NW_024349803.1, from coordinate 1,466,961 downwards.
GGTCATACTAGGACTGTATTTTCTCCATCCCACTGGAGCCTTATCACAGACCTAGATGAGGACACTAAAGCTCAGAGAAGGTCCGAAACCTCCTCAAGGCTACACAGCCAGTAAATGGTGGAGATGGGATTCTCACCCAGATGTCAGTTACTCAGAAATCTTCATGCTTTCTCTGTGTCCACACCAGGAATGGGAAAGGGGCTTGCCCATTGGCTTACGCTCAGCATATAATTTGAGATATAAGAACATAGAGGTGTTCTCCAATCTTCAAAACTAGCCTCCCCGACCCCTGGTTCCGTGACACAATTATCTTTGGAAATGTGGGAAGGCATGATTTGCTTGACCATCTGTGACAGCATGGGCCTGTGCAGATGGAAGCCTCACTTGGTAATAGAAACTTAATAGGGTCAGCATTGGATGTTATGCAGATGCCCAGCTGGTCTCCAAAACGAATGAGCCTTATCCAGGTGAATGGGAGAGGATTAGCCAGATACCAGGATGCTCGTGGCCTGAAAGAACTGAAGAGTCTACCTAGTAGGAGAGACCTGGAACAGCTTGAAGCCGATACTCTGAAGGGTAGAGAATAGGACAGGGACCTCTGAGGCCTTCCCCTGTAGACCTCGAAGGCTCTACTCAGCGGGTGGAGTGAGGCATCCCGGGTCTCTTGAGAAATTCACATGTTTTCTTTTACTCTCTTTTCTCTGTTCTTCCCAGTTTTGTGTCCTTCTCCAATATTTTAATTCAAGTCCGTAAATATTTCTTAGAGTCTTCTCTTTATTTTCTTCTTCCAAAGATATACTTCCTTCTTAAATCTCTTTGTCATTCTACTGCCTCATTCCCAGGAAAAATTCACCTCTTCTCTTTGTTTTAGAGAACTGGTAGTTTTCTAATACCTGATATTTATCATGCACTGTCCTTTTATGATGGGGAAAACAGAGGTCTTCATTAGTATTTGGGGACTGAAATTCCAAGGAGCCAAGACCCAGTAGTTATATTTTTGTTTTGTGGACAATCTACGAAGAGGTGCAGAAGGGGAGAATTAATTGCTATTGTAGAGGCAAATGGTTTTGAAGGGTACTGAAAAGTCATATCTACTGCTATGACTCATACTTAATGTTTATTTAATTGAAATGGAAATGGAACAATATGCTTTCAAAAGTAATAAATTGCATATGATAAAAAAATAATTCTTCCTTTGTTGCAAGCATAGCTTAAATAAAACCAAGCTGTGCAATGAAAGAGAAATTGGAATGATTTTCTCAGTATCCCTCTTTCCTTCTCTCTCTGGGCTCACTTTTCTCCCCATTCCATTTTTTCTCCCACCATACTCTTTTGCTCTGGCTTTCTCTCTACCTCTCCTCCGTTTGTCCATCACTGACTTTCCAGTAAGTAGGTCTCAGGTTACTAAGTTATGATCACCCCACTAAATACTGAGTTATATTCTGCTTGGTGTACAGTGAGGAGTGGGGAGAAATAAACAATATGACAGCCAAGATGAAATACTTCAAATTCAGTTTAATGATTGTTTTAATTCTGTCTTTAAGGTCTTTTGTTCCAGCTGCTCAGATCTGTGGACATAGGCCCAAACAGCCTTCATTCCCAAGCCTCACATTCGCTTCTTAAAAGCACATGTAGAACAGGAGTTGTCTGAGAAGAGCATGAGGGAACTTTCTAGAGTGATAGTAATGTTGTGTAGTTAGGGGTTTGGGTTATACAGGTGCCTGCATTTGTCAAAACTTAGCCAATGTACACTTAGGATTTGTACGTTTTGTTATATATAAATTTCCCTCCAAAGGGGGGAACAAAACACATATGGTTATCTCATGCACATGTAGAATTTCAGCTCTGAATATGGAATGAAGATTCATCAGCTACTGCACAAGGAGATGGGGCTGGGTATCCTAGGCTGGCCAGTTCTTCCCATTCCTTTTCCACAAGAGCCTGGCTTCCTGCAGGCACTGAGTACACTGGATTCCCCGAGGGATCTGGGATCTACCAGAAGTTATCTAACAGGAGTGCTGATAGATAGGGTGCTCTCTCCCAAACTTTCTGGCCATGCAGGTGCCCAGGGTCAGACCCAACCACAAAGTCTCTTAGCCCAAACAGGTAAAAGAAGAGTGTTTTGAAGGAGGCAGAGAACTCAGTTTACAACTATCACTTTGCCTTGTCGTGATTCTTCCGGCCCTCGTCCATAAGAGGCACACTCCAAGTCCCATCCATCAATAAATACACAGGGACTTATTTCATGCATCTTAAGTGCCCTCGCTTGCAGATGGGCTCTTGCGGGGCAAAAGAGATGTGTAAAGCCCACCAGTCAGGAGATGCTACACTCCTATTTGCTGTAAGAGTCAGCCAGGCAGGGATTCAAAGAGGATGAGAATGATTTCAGGAGGGGAGGCAGAGAGAGCAGGGCTGGGGTCGGACATGAGCTCATGTGGCCCTGGGGGTTTGACCTCTACTTGGGCAGGCCTGGAGTCAAACTGGGTTTGACTTGCATCCCAACTCTGTGGCTTACTACGGGCATGTCTCTGGGCCTCTTAGCCTGCATCTTCACCTGTGAAATGGGATGTTAAGACCTGTTTCAAGGGAATGAGATGATGTGTGTGACATACTCTAGCCTTGCTGATGGGAAGTGCTCAGTGAGTGTTGCTCCAGTGATGATGGTGTGGGCAGACAGAGAGAGGAAGTAGGGAAGGAAGATTAAGATGGATGTCCTAGCAAAGCACTGTGTACAATGCTGGGTATATAAAGAGGAGTAAATGAACACAGATTGAATTTGAAAAGTCAAGAAAGGAGAGTGAAGGAAGACCGCCTGAGATCCCATAGGGTGATCTTGAAAAGGACCAGGCCAAGACCATGACGGTCCTATATATAATGTCAGGATGATAAGGTGAGTCTCCATATAATAGGTGATAGGGACCCACCACTTTGAATGGCTGAGCAAGGAAACTCCGTGATTTACAGAGAAAATTTAAGGACATAAATTGCCCATGAGTGCAGGATGAATGGGGATAGGGAACAAGAGAGAAGCTATTGTGAGTCCAGCGGTGAGTGAGGGCCAGAGCTGGCCATAGGAGGCAAAGTGTGAGGAGCCCCGGCACTGCTTCCAGAAAGAAGCTGCCCCGACCTTGAAAACACAATGGGAGAAAGAAGGCAGTGGATTCATCAGCTACTGCACATCTTAGAGAGTGGGACTCTCTGAGCCCCCAAGCATCGCTGGGATGTCCCTCCGATAACTGCTCTCCTTCCTTCTTGCCCTTCATTCGCCTCTCTCCTAATTTCTTAGCCCTTGGGAAATGTCTTCTTAGGGCAAGGAAAATGGAAAGAAGTTGGGACTCGGAGGCGGGAATAATATGGGAGCTGCTCATACAGAGGGATCTGGGGGCTTAGAGGCAGGGCTGGAGCAGCAACCTAGCTCTGCTGCCCCAAAGGCCTTCTGGGGAGCCCAGGGGGCAGGCAGCAGCCAGAGTTCTCAGATGATACCCGCCTGCCCCCAAGGAGCTTTGGTCTGCGGAACCTCAGTGCCATATAAATATTCTAATTTTTCCTGTGCACTGTGAGGTAAAGGGGTTGGGAAGAGCTAGCCTAGACGCTAGAGCAGAGAAAGCCCAATTTGGAGACACCTTTCTCCCTGCTGCCAACATTGCCCTCAGCCTACAGTTAGTTATATTTACCTGCTGGGCTGGTCCGTTCTCCTTTCCATCTGTCTCTGTCTTGTCTAGCTGTGGGCCTGAGCAGTTGTCCAGAACCTGCCGTGCCGAGTAATGGGGTGAAGACTGGCGAGCGCTACTTGGTGAATGACGTGGTCTCTTTCCAGTGTGAGCCTGGATACGCCCTCCAGGTACCTCCCCTTGACACCCAAGAAACAGGTGTCCCCTGAGATGTGCTTGGCCAGCCTTGCACCAGCAGAGCTACAGTCACCAAAGAGCAGTGACAGTCCCCCAATACCCCTGAGGACCATTTTCTCCGCCTGGAGCTGTTTATGCAAAAGATAAACTTTGCTGACTTTAGTGATTTGGCATAAGCCAGCCTCCAATGTGCTCCTGCAAAGTTTTGATTTGATTAGACTTTAGGAAAATTTAATTTTCCTTTGAAGCCCATGAGGGAATCTAGCAATTAAAAGAAGCTCACAAGGAAGCTTAAGTAATGAGACTTCTATAGTTAATGGCTGTTATAAGCATCCTTCCCAAAAACCTCTCTCCTTCTGCCTCACTCCCCATCCCACAGTGGATTAATGTATCTTGTTGCCTAACACAAAGCCCCTGAACGAGCTCTCCTACATACAATTGTGCCCGTGTGGGCCGCTAGCCCACCCATGTTCCCGATTCCTCCAGGGCCACGCCCACATCTCCTGCATGCCCGGGACCGTGCGGCGCTGGAACTACCCACCTCCGCTCTGTATCGGTAAGAGAGCCCAGACTTTTCCAGTTCATTCAGAATTTACATACCAAGTTTTGCCCATGTGTGCAGTTTTTTTAAGGAAATGAAGTATAAGTTTTCTACCAGGGATTTGCGCTCACTGACATATCGTGTAGTTCAAATCAAAAGACAGTTTGGTATCCTGGGTATGTTCACAGGCAATAGCTTTAGGCTTGATGTTTTCATAAACTCTCACTCGAGGCTTTCATGACTTTTGGAAACCTTCGCCCACCAAATGGAAAATGACAGGAGGAGCCTTGCCTATTTGAAAAGGTGATGATGACCATTCTCATTCCAAGTAATTGGCCAAATGGACCTTCTAGGCACTTCGGGCTTTCCCCTATGACTTTTCATGGGACCGACAGATAAAATCTACTAAGAAGGAAACACCGAGGGTTACGTGTGAAATGAGAACTTAGCTTGGTTTGGTCTCCTACCCTGTGCTAAGCAATGATAAAGAGATCAATGGGTACAAGAAAATATGGGGTCTTCACCCTTAGAAACTTCTAGTCAGGTCGGGGCAGGGGAAAACTAACAATAATTATTGGATGCCTATTATGTGCAAGGCACGGAACCATATGTTTCTTCAGAGGAGGTATCATGATCCTCATTTTTACAAGTAGGAAAACTAAGGCTTTTAGGGTTAAAAAGAAAGTGGTAAGGTCAGGAATGGATACTTAGGTTTCTCTGATGCCTGGGCCACTGTAAAGTACCCCTCAAGGCTGACCTTGAGATAGGGAGCAAGGTGAGTCGAAGGAGTGTCATGGGCTTAATGGCATTTTCCTTCTGTGATCTCACCAGGTACAGGGCCCGCTAGTCTGTTGAGTAGTCAAAAATGTGACTGGTCAGCCCAGGGTGCTTTCCTTCATTACATAATACAGAAGCCTTGCCAAGAAAACCACTCACGTTAACAGCAGCTGCCATTGGATGAGGGTGTACCTTGTGTGCCAGCCCCAGTTCCAAGTGAAGTGCGGTCCTTTCTGTTGTAACCTCATAACGACCCTGTGATATAGGTGCTGTTAGCTCCATTTCACAGTTGGGTGAAACTGAGGTGTGGAGGAGTTTCACACAGGAAGTGTGTCCCTCGTGGTCAATGCTGGAGCTCCTCCTCTTAACCCAGGCACTGCCCTCTTCGGATCTAAACAGAATCTTCTCCCCAGAAAGCATTTGCCTAGACACTGCAAATCCCTGCCCTCTGCTCCTTTCTCTGGGGTTCCATGCATGGCTAACCCCTTTTTGCTCACACAACTTTGTCCTAATAAGATGTGAAAGCAAAGTATTGATGTCAACTGTCCAGGCCATAGTCATGCTGCAGCTCTGCATCCTCTGATGACTCAGAAGTCACCTCCATTGGAGTTTCAGATGCCCAGCCCCTTGTGGCTGGCTCCTCGTGGAATGCTAATCACAGTCACTTTGGCCAAGGGCGTATGTCAAAGTTCTGAGGGCAGGTTCATCTATTGACCACCCAACCCCATGGAGTACAAATTTACAAAGGTCCTGGCATGGTGCCTAGCACAGCGTAGGGAATCAATGCATGCCAGTCCTTTTCCTTGATCCTTTTTCTTCAGTCTTGGAAGAGTTGATTGGACAATGAGGAGAGGGAGATTTAAGGGATAAAGTAAGAAATGGCTGTACTTCTCGTGGAGCAGACTTGCGCTGCGTGACCTCACTAAGAGAACTGACCTGAGAGGGGCATGCTCAAGGTCAAGAGTCCACAACTTGGGTTTGTGGACTATTCGATGGTCCTAGGATGCTGGGCAGTCCTTGCTGAACTTACATACCAAGTTTTGCCCGTGTGTGCAGTTTTTTTAAGGAAATGAAGTATAAGTTTCTTTAGAAGGGGTTTCAAAGGGGTTTATGACTTGGGAAAGGTTAAAAACTGCTGCTCTAACAGAGCATCCAAATGCTGGCATGGCCCTGTACACTCTTTAGTGCTGCCCTAACCCTCTGGTCTCATTGTCACAGCACAGTGTGGGGGAGCAGTGGAAGAGATGGAGGGGGTGATCCTGAGCCCTGGCTTCCCAGGCAACTACCCCAGCAACATGGACTGCTCCTGGAAAATCGCACTGCCCGTAGGCTTCGGTGAGTCTTCACGCCCAGGTCTCTGGACTTAAAGCAACTGTCTGAAAAACCGTGGCTCAGGCAGTTTAGCTCTCTGCCTCTCTATTTCTTTATCTGTTGACCTCTTGTACAATCGTGGGCTCAGTTAAGAATGGGAGAGATGAAGGCTTTGAGAACATTAAGTGTGGGGCTGAGAGGGTTAGGAATTGCCATTGTTTTTACTATTTGAGTAGCAAGCTAAAATCCAGGACTGTGGAATGAGAAATTACTTAGGGATGGTTAAAGAAAAGGAAAAAAGAAATCTATTTTACAGAGTCTGGACCTTGAATTGTGCTTTTAACTAAATATCCAATTTCTCATCCTAATTAAATCGAGCCAAGGTCAACATGAAATTGAGTTTGCATTCTTCATAGGCACATTCCGGCTAGCCTTAGAGATCGGGAAGTGTTTTCTTGTGGAGATGGAGTATGCCACTGTGGAGGACGGTGATCTGGGTGCAAAATTTAATTGCCAATGATTTATCTATGGTGCACTCAGAATAAAATTTAACCCCAGATATCTCAGTTGAAGAGAAAAGGACTTGTGCTGACATGGAACTGATGGGCTTTGCACATAAGTCATTTTGCCCAAGTCACTGCTCTGTTCTTGGGAACAAAATGTCCCAAGGGGACCTTTCCTGCACCGGCCCATAATGTCCCAGTCTGTGACCTTGGGAATGAAGACCACCTATTTGATCCTTTATTATTCAGCCTAGAGTGAGTCTTCTGCTGGAGAAGGGACTTTCGGGAGAAAGTAATCTAAACTGGCCCTCTTTAAATCTGTTCCAAGGGGTGGAAAGAGGCCGGTGACCCCCCCAAAGGATGGAGTCTTATATTTGATACCATTTTCTGAAGGAAACCAGGGACAGATGATCAGGGTGCAAAATGATGATGACGTCAGAAGCCTTGGGAAACTCCAGATGTTGAGACACGGAGGAAAGAGGAGCTAGGAGACCCTTTAGCTCTGCATCCATACATGGGCCAGAAGAACCTCAGATGATAGAGCGTTGATGAGGGAGAACAACATCCAATAGAAAAGGAAGTTTAAATGGGAGGCACATCCTTGTTCTCTCTAAGTCCTGATGTTCAGCCACTAGAATGCTCTATCTCTAGGTCCTGAGTATCTGTTCTGCCCCTGGAGAATCAGCTTCCCGCAGGGTCCAATTGCAGAAGACCAGGATCCCTTGCTTTTAAATGAATGTTGAACTCTAGCACAGTCCCTAACAGCATATAAAGAGCCACTACATTTACAAGCTACTGCCACTAGATGACAGTGATCACATCCAGTTCTTTCTAGGAGCTCAGTTCAGAAATCCTGCAATCCTTTGATGGACATGCAGCCCACAACATTGGGATGATGCATGGGCAGTGGGGTGGAAAGCATAGGCTCCACACATGATATGTACAACAGCGCTCATTGCAGAATTATCCACAACTTGGAAACAATCTACATGTTCGTTAGTAGGGAAGTGAATAGTGTTGTTGGATAATTCATAAATTAGAATTAATTAATATGTCGTCAAAATCAATGAACTATGTCTTTGTATATCAACTTGGATAGACCTTGAAAAACACAACGTTGAATAAAAAGTAGGTTTGTAAAACTGTAGGTAAAGCATATCATTTATGTAAATGTTTAAAACAAATAAACCCGAGTATTACTTAAGAATCTTAAAAGCGTTAACTGGAAGGATATCTTCTAAATTTATGATAGTGATTGCCTCTGTGGAAGGAAGTAGGGAATGGGATAAAGCAGGAGACATAAAGGGTATTTAACATTATATGTCAAGTCTTATTTTATTCTTTAAATAATCAGATGCAAAAAAAAATCACATATGTGAACTCACTCTAAGCAAATTGGAAAGTACATATGAGCAAATTTTAAAAATTAAAATTATCTATAATCCCACCATGCAATCACTAACAGCTTAGTCCTCACCATGAAAAGGTAGCGAGGACCTTGTAGGTCTTTTTCATCCCTGTGCCATGCCTCGTACAGCCCTGATGCATGGCAAATGTTCAATAAATATTGTTAGCAAATCAATGAATATTTTTCTAGTTTTTAAATTCAAAAGTGAGAATTATATTCAACCTACTATTATGCGATCAGATTTTCACAATTAACATTGTGGACATTTTCCTATGCTCAGTGAATGTATTTTTTCAATATTATTTTTAATAGTAATCCAATTTTAAGAAATCTTATCATAAACAAATATGAATATTCCCACCTCCATTCTCTAAAAAATAAATTAAGCCATTTAACCTGTCAGGTTGTTAGGAGATCTTGATTAATCCATTAAGATCTCAAAGTATAAACTTCCCTTGGCTTAATGAACAGATGGAACAACGTATTCTCCTAAGTTTTATATTCCTGAATTATCATAAGTGTTCTAGAAAATACCAGTTTGAAGTTCATGTCTTTCAGTTGGGTGTGTGGGGGGGGATCTTATTTTTAAGTAAAAAGTTTATCGTAGCAAAGCTGTTTTTACACTGCTATGAAACATAAAAATCACGAATTAAATCAAATGTCAATCCTGAACTTTGTTTTCAATAAAATAAAATGGACTCGAGATGGAGCTCAGAAATGACAGCTGCCCTTCCTTTTGCGTGAATAACATACTTTTTAAGTTCAGTCCAGCCTGAAGACAAGAGACAGGACTGGGCCGGCACCTCCTGCAGTCTGTCCTGGGCATCTTGATTGGCTAGGAAGTCAGTGGTAGAGACACGTGGGCTCTGGCAGGAAGCGCTTTCCCGAGGGGGCCCATTTGAAACAAGACTGTATGTATTGCTTTGGGCACTGCCTGTCTCTGTCTTGCTCCCAGGAGCTCACATCCAGTTCCTGAACTTCTCCACCGAGCCCAACCACGACTTCGTCGAAATCCGGAACGGCCCCTACGAGACCAGCCGCATGATGGGCAGATTCAGTGGAAGCGAGCTTCCAAGCACCCTGCTCTCCACGGCCCACGAGACCACTGTGTATTTCCACAGTGACCACTCCCAGAACCGGCCAGGATTCAAGCTGGAGTATCAAGGTAAGGACAAGGAAGGCCCCGTTTGCTCCTCTGTCTATCCTCATCTCTTACCCACAACCACCCATCTTCCCAGCCTCCCATGTAGAGGAAGAAAGAACACAGGAGGGGCTGAGTGTGGGGGAACAGGAACATTCATGAGGCTTCTTTTCGGCGGCATGTCACTCTGGCCTAGCTGAGACTGTCTAACCCCATTTGACAAGCCTTCACCAGGGTGGCAGACCCAACAGCGCCCTTGGAAGTTCAACCTCTGTCCAGGCCCGATAGCCAGCATCTTTCCTTGAGCAAGTGACCCATCACAGGCACCCCCGAGTACCCAGCCAGCCACTTCCCTTGGGCCTGACAGGCCTGCTAACTCCCTCTGGGTCTCCCCTGTATGTCAAGTCCAATATGCTCAGCAAAGCTAGGACTTGTTGGAGGATTCCAGTCACAATCCCAGGGCAGCCCGCTGAGCCTTCACAATGAGACAGGCCCATTCACCCCTACTGAAGGTTTTCATGCAACCACACTCACTTCAGCGCTATCCTCCTGAAGCGAAATGCTGTGACAGACCCCACTCCTGGCATGCTTCCCATGGAGCAAGCCTCATCTACTCCAGCTCAGGCTTCATCTGTTTGAGACGCCATAACCTGTGGCTGTGCGAATTGCGCCCAACCTGTGCAGCTGTACGTAACGGCCCTGGATAGGCCCACCTTCTCGCTCCAATGCTTCCCTAGTGTCACTGACCGAACCGTTTATTCTAACATATTCTCTCATATTCTTGCACTGATTTTTTTTCGTATTTTTAGATTTTTTCCCAATACTAATACATGCTTATGAAAAATTAAAATATTACAGATGTTTTTGTGAGTGCATCATTGAAAGTCAAAATTTTCCCATAATACCATTTCCAACCCCACCTTATACAGAGTTATCAACTTTCAACAATTTGATTTCCCCATTTTTTTGGTACATATTTTGATATAACTATATTATTATATCGTAACCAAAATTGGATCGTATTATAAATAGTTTTGCAATTTTCTTTTTTAAAGTTAATTTTTAATTACACAATTTACAAACACACTCAACTCATTAAGAAAAGGAAGGAAGGAAGGAAGGAAGGAAGGAAGGAAGGAAGGGAAGAAGAAGGAAGGAAGGAAGGAAGGAAGGAAGGAAGGAATTAAAAACATTATAGGTAAAGCCAAGCTCTTTGACTGAAGCCTCCAAACACAGTATTATTCCCCAGAAATAACCACTATTGTTTTAATGTGATCATTCCAGATCTTTTTCCATGTGTTGACGTACATGTTCTATGTACCTGTGAAAAATATGTCATGTTTCATGAATTTTTTTGGTTGTGCTTTCTACATAAATGTAGAATATTCTGTATCCATAACATTCTGACATTTGTCTTTCTCACCCCATGTCAGAGATGTATGGTGGCGTGGATTTGGGCTTGTCATTAGGGAAGGCTTTAAAGAGTGTTTCATGAGGTGAGCACAGCTGGACCAGTTATACGGGTGCTGCCTCCTCTGTGTGTCTTGAAGAGAAAGGAACTCCAATGAGTGTGACTGGGCTTGTCACCAGAGGTGAGGTCTCAGGAAGAGGAGCTGAGCCTCTCACACCAATGAAATGACAGGGAGAAGCTGTGCCTCTTACCCAAAGAGTGACATTTCATCTTCATTGATAGTAAGGCACTTGCCACACCCAGTGAAGCTATGCATGGGCTTGTCACAGAGGCCAACCTTAGCTAAGAGTGCCTGTGCCTGTTAAGTACACACAGCCTGGGTGGGTGGGGTGGGGCTGTCAAATGAGTCATGATGCCTCAGAGGGACACAGTCTGTCAAAAGAGACTCAGGCCCAAATACTTGATCAGTGTTCCTCTCTGGGACAGACGCATGCCTGTCTTGGGCTTCCCCTGTGTATTAAGCATCTAGGGCTGCTGTAACAGAGTACCACAGACTGGGTGGCTTAAACAACAAGAATTTATTCTCTCACAGTTCTGGAAGCTGGAAGTTCCAAGATTAAGATCTCTTCTGAGGGCCATGAGGAAGAATATATTCCATGCCTCTCTGGTGATTTGCTGGCAATCTTTAGCAGGCTTTGGCTTGCTGAAGTATCACCCCAATCTCTGGCTTCATCTATGCATGGTTTCCTTCCTGTATGTCTGTCTCCAAAGTTCCCTTTTTCATAAAGACACCAGGCATATTGGATTAGGGCCCACCCTGATGACCTCATTGTCATTTAGGTAAAGATAGATAAAAGCCTTATCTCCAAATAAAGTCACATTTTGAGGTACTGGGGGTTAGTACTCCAACACGTGAATTTGGGGAGGACAAAATTCAACCCATAGCGCCCTCTGACAGGCCCAGTACTCTCCCTGAGGCTTCTGCTCTCTATTAATGCAAGTACTGATGATGCCACCATTGTGACAGGGACAGCTGCTCTGGGGCCGACCCACAGACACTGTGCCTTTGCCCCTATAATAGACACAGCCCTACCCACTGAGCCCCTGTGATGGAACCAGACACTCTTGCCGTGTTCCCCATGTGATAAGCCCACTTGTACTTATAAAAGCTGTTACTCTGAGTCTCTCAGATTCCATCAACTCCTTCCCATGGAAGAGACCTGCCCACTCCCACAGAGCCCTGGTCCCGAGCTGAGGCCCTCCCAAGCCCCTCCCAAGGCTCCCCTGCACAAGGGCCCTGTGTTGAGGCTTCTGGGCCAGTAGGCCAACATTCTGGGTTAGCATTTGTCTCTGCAATGTGCCCATTATGCAACCTGAGGCTTCACAGGTTCAGCGGCCCGTTCTCTGAGAATTTCCCTGCCAGGTGGGGGACAGAATAGGAGCAGGGAATAAGTGGGGTTCTAAGTAGGTTTTCAGAGGCCCAACACCTCCACTAGGAATTGGCCCAACTGTGTGAGAAGCGCAGCGTCCACTGGGATTTCCACTCTGTGGTGGGCCCACCTTCTCCCACCCGTGTTTTACCGTCACGACTTGCCTGGATGTTCCTCTGAAGGCTCCCCTTGGGTCACAGGCCCAGCTACTCCCTCTGTGCCTGCCCATGTGCCACAGTCCTGATGACACCTGTGGAACTACTCTTGGTATCGAGGCAGCTGCTCCCCCTCAGACTTGACCTCAGCTTCCATTAACACTTCCTGGTTGTGATGGCCCCAAACTCTTGGACTAGGTTGTCTCTGTGCCAGAGGCCCAAGTCCTCCAACCAGGGCCTTACAATATGTCACAGACCCGAATAATTCTTCCTGCCCCATAGCCCACATCCTCCAATGACGCTTCCCTTAGCCCTACGGAGTTGTATCCTGTGAGCGAGCTCTAACCACTCTCCTCAAGGTTTTCCTTCATGGAAAGACCTGCTTCCCGGAAGAGCCACCTGTCACTGTAGAGGCTGTTGCTTACTTTTTCTTACTTTTTCTCAAAATTCCTTCTACTAGATACTCTGAATTTCCTGAGCTGGGTTTTTCCTTTCCCTTCTTCAGATAAATACTCCCCCCAAAATTTTAGTAACAGCATAAGCTACTCCCACACAGGTCTCCCAGTCTGACAGGTTTAACTTACTCCATTAAAACTTCTCAAGAGGTTTTGTCTATAAAGAACTTAGCAAAATGATAAAACATCGGATTATTCCCAAATGTTAGACACCATGATTATTAATATTTTGGAGTATAGCACTTTGTTTGAAATCGTTCCTGTGTATAACACAGCCACCGTCACAGAGGAGGTGCTTAGGAAATGTCAAGTTCGTGATCACTGCTGTTTATATTGTTATTACGTGTGACAAATGTGTCCGCTTCCATGGAGCATTCATTTGGCTTCCACAGCTTCAGCTGAGAACTCGAATGTTCCTTCTGCTCCGGCCACCGATTTCCTGTATAGGATAGACCAGGTTACTGCCACAAAGGCTCTTCTTTGTCCTGCGTATTTAATTAATCAAAGGCCGTGCTCAGCAAATCCCGCAGTGACCTCTCCCTGTTGGGCAGGCCTCGGCTACTTCCATGAAGGTGTCTGTTTTGAGTCAGGCCCACCCGTTCTCATGGGAGCAGCTTTCTTGCTCCTCTCCTTGCCACAGATTGGGCTTCCTCCCACCAAGTCAGCTCCTTCTTGGTAGGTTTCTCTGAGTTGGAAAGACCCCACTCAAGTCTTCACTGCTTCCTGTGTTTGTGATCTTGATCATTGTCATAGTTAAATGAAAGAACTAGGTCAACACCTGGCCCCAAGGAGGTGCTGAAAAATAATGATTCAGTCTAGTGTTGTCTTCCTTGAGCCTCCTTTTCCCATTAAAAAAATAATAATAGACAATATTAATTGTCTATTATTACCATGTGCCAGTACCGTGCAAAGAGTTATGTATATAATCTCCTACTTAATCCTCACAAGAACCATTTTCTAAATAAGAAAACTGAGGCACAGAGAAGTTAAATAAGGTGCCCAAAGCCAGCAATTAACAAATGACAAAGTTCTGCCTGAGTCCAAATCTCGTTGCTTCACCACTATGTGACCCTCTGCTGTTCCTGTGTTCTGACTGGGGAGAAAATGCCAAGAAAGAATAAAGTAACCTTCTCTCCTGACTTTTTCCAGCCTATGAACTTCAAGAGTGCCCAGACCCAGAGCCCTTTGCCAATGGCATTGTGAGGGGAGCTGGCTACAATGTCGGACAATCAGTGACTTTCGAGTGCCTCCCAGGATATCAACTAATGGGCCACCCTGTCCTCACATGTCAACATGGCACCAACCGGAACTGGGACCACCCCCTGCCCAAGTGTGAAGGTATGTCCCTCTTTCATCCCTTGGGATTTTTCTTAGGGAGACTGGTCCAGAGTAGTCCTGTATCTACCTGCGTGCTCCATGGGATCATCTATGCTGGGAGATCCTGGCAAACCTTATCCTTTTCATACGGAGGGGACCCAGCCTATCCAGGGAAGGATCCTGGGGACAGAACTCTGGGCCAGTGCTAGGGAGGACCTGAAGGAGATGTGGGCCATAGCCAAGGGAAAACATACTCAGCCCCTGGGAATGTCCAACCTGATGGGCTGGATATCCCCAGTCAGAAGGGAAGACTCTGCCTGAGGGTGTAGGAGCCAGTGGTGTGCTGACAGGTAGAAAGGTAGGGTTAACCATGGCATCTTCGCAAATGGAAAGAGAATAACACCTCTTTTTAAGAAACTTCTTGTTTCTCTCTTCACCTGCCCCGCTCCTAATTCTCATTCTCCTACATGTGCCTAGAGATATCCGAGTTAATAATATCAGGGAGCTAGAGGTGACACTCTCCTGGGTCTTCATTAATCAGAACTAGGATGGAAGAAGATGTAGAGGTTGTGCTGTCTGTACCCTCATCTGCTCACCTCAGTTCTGTTTTCCTTCATTTTTCACTCTTGAGGCTCAGCATTTTCCTGGAGAAAAAGCTGGGATTTGTCTTGAAAGGGGAAAGCTTAGCAGGAGGACAGCATTCTAGGAGAAAGTGCCCCCTCTCCAGGATCAGATCATCCTGGGCTCCTGCCTTGAACCAATTCCCCTCTCTGAGCTTCAGTTTCTTCTTTCGTACAATGGGACTTCTCGTCTCTACTTTGTAAGAGCTGAGAGGATTTC
Source organism: Pteropus medius (assembly GCF_902729225.1). Lineage (NCBI taxonomy): Eukaryota > Metazoa > Chordata > Mammalia > Chiroptera > Pteropodidae > Pteropus > Pteropus medius. Next base: position 1,451,824 of record NW_024349803.1, on the reverse strand, counting down.
AAGATGGCCCATGTAATGTGCCCAGCACAGTAACTGGCTCACAGACAAGGTGCTTGAAGTAGTCACTCTCCATAGAAAAACAGGCCTTGTTTGTAGAACTGAGCTATGCTGACGTCAAACTATAAGGCCATAATTTCGAAAACTGTTAAACCCCCAGTTTGTTTTTCAGATTTTCAGAACTATCCCCATGCTTAACCAGTCCATTATTCTGGAATTGTTGGTTGATCTCGTGCTCTGTGACAAGCTTCATTGTGGACTTTCGTCCTTTTATTCCTTATTGCATCTTGTTCTTTTTATGGCATCACAAGAGAGAGAAAAGCACAGTGCTCAGTCAGACATCTTAAGCCAGAAGCCCTTCTGCCTCCTGAGAAAGTGTTCCCCTTGACCTTTTTGATGCCTTATTCTCTTACTTTTCCAATTATCTTTCCATCTGTGTCACCTCTTCGGTCATTTTTTTCTGCTCTTATCCTGAGGCATCTAAATCCCAACATATTCAAAATTAAACTCATCATCTTTCTGCCATTAAACTGGAATCCTCATCCACCGAAGGGCACCTCTAGTCACCTGGTTACTCAGCCCTTAATTTGGGTACCTTCCCTCTCACTCATCTACCATATTCACCAAGTCTCCCTAATTCTACATCCTAATTATCTTTTAAATGGATCCCCTTCTCTCTGTCTACTGCCTCCACCTTAATCTAGGCTGCCATTTAGATGAAGCTCCTCGCTGGTCTCCCAGCCTTCAGTTTTGCACTCCTCAGTCCATCTTCACAGTGTAGCTTGAGCGAGTCTTCAAAACCATCAACATACCCCTGACATTCAACTTACTCAAGTTAGCAAGGCATTCCCATCTCCCTTGGGGTAAACCCCTTAATGTAGCACACCATGTCCCTCAGGGCCTGCTTACCACTTACTCCCTGGTATTCTCCACTCACACGGACTTTACGCTCCAGCTAAGCTGAAATACTTTCAGTTTTCCCACGTGCCATGTTCTCTTATCTCCGGTTCTTAGTGCATGCTGTTCCTTCCTCATAGAACATTGCTCTCCTCTCTTGTCTTGAGCCTGCTTAGCCCATGTCATCCTTCAGATCTGAGTCTAAATGTGAATTCTACCAGGAATCCTTTGCTACCCTCCCAAAGCCAGAGAAGGGGCTCCCCTAACTGTTCCAAAGCCAGAAGAAGGCTCCCATAACTGTTCCTGCAGCGTTTCACACTGGCAGCATGTGCCCCTGTGCTGTAGATGCTGGTGTATGTGGCTATACCCCACTGGACCATGAGTGCCATGGAACAGAACCATGTGCTTTCATGCCCTTGCTCCCTTTTGTTTCTTCCCAGCAAAGGTACTGTACCCTAACTCTAACATCTGCCCCCCACTTCTAGGAAAAGAGAGGGGAGAGCTTTAGTGTGTCCTTCCTTCTAGGCAGGTCTTATCCATGAGAAGGACAAGGCCGGGGGCTAAGGCAGGCTGTTTGAAGCACCTGCACGGAAAATCAGGGCTGTAGGGGGAGTGGTGTGTTCGGACTGGTGGGGAAAGCCAGTCTCGGCTATCCTCAGCCCCATCTCCTCTCCCCATCCTGCCCCATCTCCTTGAACAGGATGGTTTGTGATGGGAGCTGGGACTTCATTAGTATCTCATCTGAATTCTCAGGTGGGAGGTGATCTCCAGCACTCATCTGTGTTTGTGTTCCCTCCCTGCAGTCCCCTGTGGTGGGAATATCACCTCATCCAATGGCACAGTGTACTCCCCTGGCTTCCCCAGTCCATACTCCAGTTCCCAGGACTGTGTCTGGCTGATCACCGTGCCCATTGGTCATGGCATCCGCCTCAACCTCAGCCTGCTGCAGACAGAGCCCTCCGGAGACTTCATCACCGTCTGGTAGGGCAACTGCTACGTTGACAACCAATAAGAAAGGGGCATTAGTTGGGCTCTAAACTGGATTATTCACCTATTTGTTCAGAACACCAAGAGCTGAATGGATTTACATGGCCATCAGCCTCCTGGGTTTCAAAAAAACACAGCGCAATGAGGGTTTAGCTTCAGTTAGCCCTTATGACTCCTTGAAGGGCAAGTAATGGAGTGAAGTGGTTCCCACCTTGGAGTCCTGCGAGTGGTCCATGAAAGTACCAATGGGTGTGTGAATGGGAATGAGCGTAGATATGCTGACTTTTCTCGGTATTTCTAGAGTCTTTACCAAAATTCTGCATTTACCTAAGATAAGCGGCCCAGACTAATAAAAGAGCTTAGGGTGGAATTTCGTGTTGTCCCACTGGTCATCTCATGCTGGGTCAGCACTGTCCCACAGAATTTTCTGCAGTGATGGAAATGTTCTACATCTGTGCTGTCCAATAGCTATAAGTGGCTATTGAGTACTTGAATGTGACTAGCATGACTGAGAAGCTGATTTTTAAACTTCATTTAACTTTAACTAATTTAAATATAAATAGCCATGTGTGGCCTCATGGTTACAAATTGGATAGCTCAGCTTTGTGTTATAGAGTTAGAATATCTTGAGTTAATTTTAAAATAAGAATACAAATTATTAGTTGATAAGTGTAGTTACCTAGACAGATTTTTCCAAACCACTTGATCTTTGAACAAAGATATAATTTTAAGTTTCCTTTGTTTGGGGGTTACTGCCATTCTGGAAACTGATAGAGGATAGTGGGACTCTTTTTCCCAAATTCCCAGGGATGGATAACTATGACCAGACTGCCCTGGATTAATTTCCAGCTTAATTTCTAGGCAATGGCTAAGAACAGATGGAAGGGACTAGATAAATTTCCGGGGAAGAAATCCTTTGCCCAGAAATGTAACATGGTTATGTCTCTTGGCCTGGGGAACAAGGAAGTGGGGCTGGCATAGATAGCAGCATGAGCTTCCTGCACCTCTTCCATTACTCTGTCCCAGTCCTGCCTTGGACAGACAGAAACCTGCGGTAAGACCCGCAACCCTGCTCCATGGCTCCTGCTTCTTGGGTGGGACCGTTGCCCCAGGGACCTATTAAGGAGGGCTGGGCTGATGAAGAATCAGGTGAATGAGAATTCAGTGTGGGCTTCGCCAACACTTAACTTTATTGGGAGACAAAGTTGGGAGAGATAGAAGAGAAGTATTTAAGGCATTAGGGAAAGACAGTGTTGGGTGGCTTTCAAGAAAAGTCATAGCCACCTGCTCCAGGTCTCTCTTAAGACCACTGATGGTGCGCACCCAGTAGAGCAGGCAGCCATAGTGGCTTGTGACATGCCAGGACCTTCTTTCCTATTGCAGGGATGGGCCACAGCAGTCAGTTCCACGACTCTGGGTTTTCACCAGGAGTTTGGCCAAGAAAATAGTCCATAGCTCAACCAACCAGGTCCTGCTCAAGTTTCACCGTGATGCAGCCACAGGTGGGATCTTCGCCATAGCCTTCTCTGGTCAGTATGGAAGCATGGCCTGGTAAGAAGGGCCAGGCTCTCAAGTCCAGGCTGGGCTTGACCCCTGGCTCCATCATTCTCAGTCATGTGACTTTGAATGAGTTACATAGCTTCTCGATCTCAGTGTCCTCATAGTTATGAGAATTAAATGTGTTAGCCTATGTGAAATCTCCCAGCAGAGGGGTCCATAAATGTAAGTTTTCCTCTTCTTCCACACTATCAAGACAGAGAGGCACATGGCGTTGCTCCTCAGTGCCACGTCCAAGCTGAAGTAGCAGAGTGAAGCTTCTCATCTCACTCATTTACATCAACTCACTGGCTGGTTAACCATCTACCTGTGCCCCAGCTTGTTCCTTAGTACCTTCTAGATGGTTGTCCCAGTCAAAGAAATCCAGGACCTCTGTTGACTGCACAGGAAGTACCGTGCACAAATGAATTCATGGAAAATTTAAACAGGAGGAGCAGGAATGATTCAGGGTGGCTTTGTCCTTATCAACAGACAATTTTTTCCTAAGAGTCCAAAGTTATGGACCTGGATATTTCCTAGGTTTTGTTACAGTGAACATGGCTTAGGAAAACTTGTAGAAAGTTCTCAGTGAGCTTGTATCCAATAATCCTCCATGTTTATAATTTTCAGAGCATTACATATATTTGAACTGGAAATCAGGAAAGCTTGACTTTATTACTAGCTCCACCTCAAGCCAGGCATGTGACCTTGTGTAGGTCTCTCCCCAACTTGAGACCTCAGTTTCTTCACTTGTAGATGAGGAGCTTAGAGTTTGTGACTGGTAAGAATTCTGTGAGGTAATAAAGGAGATATCATTAGCCTCACTTTACAGGTGAAGAAATGACGACCAAGGAAGGCTCGAGGACTTGCCCAAAACCACAGACTTGGATCCCAGTTCTGTTCTCAGTTCTTTCAATTCTGCACTGTCTGCTCTGGTGGACCTATACCGTGTTATTGCATTACTCACGCATTTACAGAAACTTGAACACAGTCAGCCCTCAGCCCTTGGAAGAGGTAGTGACAGAGAGGCAGAAAAAAAAACATAGAGAAATAATCATGGTGGCATAGGCCACCATCGCCACAGCATAGCTCTAGTCACCATTCCCAGGGAGCTGTGGCCCAAGGTGAGTGTATCGTGCTTTCTACATACCTTTTTCCATGTAAATGAATCACAGTTCCTTGAAGAAATGGCTGATTCCAGGACTGGGAGAGAGAAAGTACAAGATGAGCCTGAAACATTTTATGGCGGAAAGTAAGGAAGTACTCAAGGAATGTTGGAGACATAGTCAGGCTTGAAGGGCTCCCACTGACCGTAATGGGGATAATTTGAACATCAAAATAATTAACATTGGTAAGAAATAGTAACCTGTTGAGTAAACCAGGACACCATGTATAGTCATTCAGGTATTCACTGATTAATTAATTAAAGATTCATGAGGAACCGATTATTTACATAGCCTCAAACTACCTCCTCATACAATGACCACAAAGGAAAAAAAAGAATAGCTTTCCAGTGGAGAAGCCTGGAGGACATCACCTTAATCAAATGACCCCAGTGAGCATCATCAATAATGAGACAAACTGAAATCACATCTCAGCTGGTAGGATGCAGTGAGAAGAACCCAGCACCACATCTGTGATAGTCCTGTTGAAGATGCATGACCTGAATCTAATCATGAGGAATGAGACAAACCTAAGTTGAAAGTAACATAATATAGTATTACATACTGTAAATTAACTGACATATACTCTTTCAAAGTATAAAAGTCATGAAGGTCCAGGAAAGAATTTGGAACTGTTCCAGACTAAAGGAGACTAAAGAGACGTGACAATGACATGCAATGTATGATTCTGAACTGGATCCTTTTGCTGTTAAGAACTTTATTGGGACAAATGGCAAAACTTGAATAGAATGTAAGAATTAGATGGCAGTAACATATTGGTATTAATTTTCTGCTTTTGATAGTTGTATTGTGGTTATGTAGGAAATGTGTTTGTTTGTAGAAAACACGCTAAAATATTCTGGTTATGGGGCATCATGTTGGCATTTACTTTCAATTGGTTTGTGAAAAACTGTACTGTACTCCCATCTTTTCCTATAGCTTTGTGATTGCCTCAAAATAAAAATTGTACTTACAAGGGGAGCTAGATAATAAAAAATAAAAAGAATTGAAAGAAATGCAATACCACAATTTAACTTGGCATAAGAATCAGCAAAGAGCAGAAACAACACTGTAGAAAAGTAGTTCAGAAATGTGGAGGACAAGGTTGAAAAGCTCGACACGAAGAGAGAAAAGGGCAAAGACTTGAAAATGGTGAGGAAGAATATAGTAAATAAAGAGATCCGTTGAACAAAGAACCAACATGCTGAGAAAAAAAAGTATTTATGGAAAAAAGAACCAGATGTATGGAATAGAGATTTTGAAATAAAACTCTTCTGAGATGAAGAAAAACCTATGCATATAGAATAAAAGAGCCCACTTCATACTAGGAGAAATTTTTTAGAAAGCCTGACAGGTTTTTCAAGTTATAAGTATGAAGCATAGAGAAAATCTACTAGAATCCAGGCTGAGAAAGTTAACTGCAAGGAGCCCAAATCAACAATTCTCAGATTATTTTTGGCATTTAATTCCAGAAAATAAAGGAAGCATTTTTATAGATGTTTAAGGAAAAAATAGTTGAGAAGACAAGAGACATGTGAAGGTAAGAGACAGTCATTTGCCAATATCCAAGAGCTTAAAATTAGTACATTCCATAGTCTCCGTTTGAATTGTTACGCAAGCATGTAGCCACCCAAGGGATGAGTGAATAACCCAATACAGAGAAGACGCATAAAAGACAAGATAAAAACGAGAAGCATTGACTAGCTAATCACAGATTTAAGCCTACTAATAATTGAAAATATAGATTCGGAATGCAAATACAATAATTCTTGAAAGATTAAAAATAATTCTATGTTAACAAATGCCCAAGTAGTTAGAAGAGTTTGAGAAAGGAAATGTCCTTATCTTTCATGGGGGAGGAATCAATAGATATTATTTCATGATTGACTTTGATAATCAAGAAAATAAGGGTTGCAAGCATACCTTTTAGTCATTAATAAATTAAAAATAGGTTATAGTACTTCTAAATCGCTAAAAGAAAAATATTAAGCAAAATATAGTCCATATATAAAAAGCAGAAAACAAAGGGAACTGTATAAGAACAGAGATAAAGCACAGAATAAAACAGTAAAATAATATTGTTAATTATTGACAAATACAAAATTATTAAAGCCCAATTTTCTATTAAAAATACAAAACTCTTAGATTAGGCTAAATAAAATCTAACTGTATTATCCATTCCAGGAACACAACTAAGACAAAGTGACAGTTTAAAACTATAAGGGCAGGTGGTGATATATTTGGAAACACAAACAACAATAACAATCAAAAAAAAAAGTAGAATTCAAAGCAAAATGCATTAAATGGAAAAATTGGATTCCTTTATATTAGAGAATAATCTGTAATTATCATTTTTTAAGTGATAATCTTATTGGGAAGTTTACAAGAGATGGCCACTTCGTGGTGAGCAGTTTGAGAATATATATCAAAAGCTTAACACAATATGAATAACTACATTCAAAACATTTCAGGTGTCTATACAGCTCATAATAATCTCCTTAACTGCCCCTGTCACATGGGTACTTGTCAGGTACGTTTGTACATCAGACCCCACCACATACACCCCAACCCCAGCCACAGTCACTTCAATCAAAGGTGGGCGTCTGGCCTGACTCCTGCAGAGATAATCAGATTTTCTTTCTTGGGAACTTGAAATCGAACCTAAGAGATCCTGTTTCTACCTGGACTCGTCTGCTGAAAAGGGAACATACAAATCCAAGGGCAAAGGATTGCTCATCTTCTACTGTTCATGTAGACTGAGAAATAGAGGTCCTATGTGCAGACGAGAATGACTTAAACATGTGAGAAAGGTTCCTGGGTTCCTCTCCCTTTATGAAGTCTGGCTACAAATCCACCCTCAGTTCTTGTCTCTGAGGGGCTTTTTTTTTTGCTTTTTTCTACCCCGAATTGATTTGTGTTACTTAAGCCCAAGTTTCCTGATGAACAATGATCTAGAATCCCCCAGTCCTACTTCTCAGAATTCTACAAAGATACAAATATAAAGATAATCCTTGAAATATTATTAGGAACAGTTAAATTAGAAACAATAGGAGATTGGTGTGCAAATTATGAGTTACACATATACACAAATTGAGAAAAATATAGTCATTAAAAATCATTCACATAGAATACAATTCATTGATTAAGGGAAATGTTTATTTTATCTTGTAAAGTGAACAAAAGCAATTAATTTGGAAGGGCTCACATGATAGTATAACCAAAGGATGAGTAATTATAGACTCCTAACCTAGACTGTAGCCACCACTGCTCGTGAGGTTCTTGAGAGAGAGAGATACAAGGAACAATGGCCAAAAGGGGCGAGGAGGGGCATTTTATTAATATTATCTGGGCTTGGACTGCAAATGCAGATGCAGAGCCCTGAGTCATCTGAGAAGTGGAACTGGCCCATGTGAACCACATTAAAAGCTTCAAATTAAAGGCCACCCCGACACAGCCATCAGCACGAGAAAACATATCCAAAGAGTCAGAAACAATACAATGTGCAGTGATCTACAAGAGTTATTTCTGAGCTGACTGCTGCTTGTCATAAGGCACTGAGCCCTCCCCACCCGTTAGCATGTTTACATGTACTAGAGTCTGGCTAAGCGGTACCAATGCTTCCCCACTAAGTAGAGTGGGGGGTAGGAACAAAATGAAGTGGAGGAGATTTCAATGTCCCCCCTCCCTTAGAGTTCTGTAGCAATAACATGGTAGATACAGTGTGAGTTTGGAAGGAGCGGGGATTCTCTGTAAAAGATCAAAGGTCACAAACAACAAAATGCTAACAATGGTTACTCTCGGGTGGTGCAATTTGGGGAAGTTTTTTTTTTTTGCTATTTGGTACTTCATCAGCTTTCTGAATTGAGCAAAAATTTATAATTTTTTTAAAATATGATTTTAAAAATGTAATGGGAAATCATTCAATTAAACTAGTAACCACAAAATATAAAATATCCAAGGCTCTGTTTAGGTAAGGATTTCTTTTCATTGATTTTTTTTCTGGAAAAGTTAAGTATGTCATAGAAAATTTTAGAAGGTATGTTTTACAGGTAAGCATGAGGTTGAGTGAGAATGGAAGGTATCAAATTTTAAAAAATAATGAAAAAATTAAAAATTGACTAAATATTTAATACTTCTACAAATCAAATGAGTACCATAAATAAATATAAGCAAATGATAACTTGGGAAAATATATTTAACAGGCAAAAGTTAATCTTAAATATGCATAGACTTCTTCAAATTTGTAAGAAAAATCAGTGCAAAGGACATAAATAGAAAGTTAAAAAAAGAAATGCAAACAGTCCTTTAACATATGAAAATGTTTAACCTAAGTTACCAAATGCCAACTAAAAGAAAAGAAATGCTATTCTTTTCATTTGTTTATCAAGCCGACAAAGATTAAGATTAATGACTGTTTTCCCCAATGGACTCTAAATTTTGTGAGGGCAAGGGCTATATCTGTTTATCTTGCGCCCTTAGCAGCTAACACAGTGTCTGACCCAGAAAAAGCCCTGAAAAGATGTACAATAAATGTATAAGATGGAAGAAGAATGATAGCAATTTTGATGAGGATTTCATTAAATCTATATATTGCTTTGGGTAATATGGCAATTTTAACTATGTTGATTCTTCCAGTTCATGAACACAGAATATCTTTCCATTTCTTTGTACCTTCTTCAATTTCTTTTAATAGTGTCTTGTAGTTTTTTGTGTATAGGTCTTTTCACATCCTTTGTTAAGTTTATTCCTAAGTATCTTATTCTTTTTGTTGCAAATGCAAATATAATTGGGTTTTTTTCTTTTTCTGAAATTTCAATGTTAGTATATAGGAACACAGTAGATTTTTTTACATTGCTTTTATATCCTGAAACTTTACTGTATTAGTTTGTTTCCAAGAGTTTTTTTGTGGGGCCTTTAAAGTTTTCTACATAAAGAATCATGTCATCTACAAAAAAGGACAGTTTTACTTCTTCATTCCCAATTTGGATGCCTTTTATTTCTTCCTCTTGCCTGATTGCTCTAGCTAAAATTTCCAGTACTATGTCGAATAACGGTGGTAAGAGTAGGCATCTTTGATTCATTCCTGATCAAAGAGGAAAAGCTTTTGGTTTTTCACCATTGAGTATAATATTAGCTGAGGGTTTGTCATACATGGCCTCTATTATGTTGAGGTACTTGCCCTCTATACCCATTTTATTGAGTGTATTAACCATAAATGGATGTTGTATCTTGTCATATGCTTGAGAAAAGAACAAAGCCAAAGATATCATACTCCCTGACTTCAAATCGTACTACAAAGTGACAATAATCAAAACAGCATGGTATTGGCAGAAAAACAGACACACAGACCAATAAAACAGAATTGAGAGCCCAGAAATAGACCCACACATATATAGGTAAATAATGTTCATCAAAGGAGCCAAAAACCTACAATGGAGAAAAGAAATCCTCTTCAATAAATGGGAAAATTGGAAAGCCACATGCAAAAGAATGAAACCAGACTTCTATTTGTCACCATACACAAAAATCAACTCAAAATGTATCAAAGTCTAAATATAAGATCTGAAGGAATAAAATACATACAAGAAAATATAGGTAACAAACTTATGGATCTTGATCTTAAAGAGGATTTTATGAATTTGACCTCAAAGGCAAGGGAAGTAAAAGCATAAATAAATGAATGGGACTATATCAAACAAAAAGCTTCTGCACAGCAAAAGAAACCATCGACAAAACAAAAAGGCAACTGAATGGGAGAAGATATGCAAACAACACCTCTGATAAGGGGTTAATATGCAAAATTGTTAAAGAACTCATACAACTCAACAATAAAAAAACAAACAATCTAATTAAAAAATGGGCAGAGGACCTGTACAGACACTTCTACATATAAGACGTACAAATGACTAATAGATATATGAAAAGATGCTCAACTTCACTAGCTATTAGGGAAATGCAAATCAAAATCACAATGAGATACCACCTCAAACCTGCTAGACTGGCTATTATCAACCAGACAAGTAATAACAAGAGATGGAGACATTATGGAGAAAAAGGAACCCTCATACACTGCTGGTGAGAATGTAAATTGGTACAGCCACTATGGAAAATAGTATGGAGGTTCCTTGAAAAACTAAGAATAGAGTTACCATATGACCCAGCAATCCCTCTTCTGGGTATCTACCCCACCAAAAAAAATTGAAAACATTTATTCATAAAGATATATGTACCCCCTACGTTCATTGCAGCATTATTCAAGGTGGCCAAAATATGGAAACAACCAAAGTGTTATTCGATAGATGATTGGATGAAGAAGACGTGATACATATATACAATGGAATATTACTCAGACATAAGTAAAGATGAAATACTGCTATTTGCAACAACATGGGTGGATCTTGAGAATATTATGCTAAGTGAAATAAGTCAGATGGAAAAAGTCAAGAACCATATGATTCACTCATATTTGGAATTTAAAACTGAAAGCAGCAAACCAAACAAAAACTAATATACTTAGACAACAGTATGGTGGTTACCAAAGGAAAAGGGGAGTGGAGGGGAGGGCGGAAGAAAAGGTTAAATGGGGTCAAATCTATGGTGACAAAAGGAGATTTGACTTTGGGTGATGAACACAATGCAATATACAGATGATGTATTATAGAATTGTACACTTGAAACCTATATAATTTTATTAACCAAAGTCACCCCAATAAATTTAATAAAATTTTTCAAAAAGAAGGATGATAGCGTCCAGTGTTGGAAAAACTTAAAGCTTTGTTGCTGGTATCTGTTGGAGCAACTTTCCTGAAGAGAAAAATGGAAGCATGCATCAAACGCAGTCATAGTCCTCCCTAGTTTATGTTAAGTCAAGATTAAACCTGCTTAGTTACCCCAAGAGTGCCTCTTGGTTTTAATACCCACACTTCATAAAGCTTATGTATGTTTCAATAGGCTATTTTTCTGCCAACACGTTTGTAGAAAAAATTAAAGTTAAATCCTCAATACATAATACAACAGCTTATATAAAACAATATGCAAAAAAGTCCTAAATTACATTCCAACTACAACTGGTAAAATGTTACGATCTCATGTGACTATCTGCAATGTGTGTTCCAGATGCTGCTGGCCCTGAGAGTTATCACAGTGTAATGTTCACTGTGAGCCTTATTCCACCTCCTAGTGCTGTCCGTGAACACATTCCCATGTGTCTTTCACATTTAGCCCTTGTTTCTGCCTAGAGTTTTACAGTGTCTCAAGCTGAGAAAGTTCACACGGTGCACTGAATGTTTATGGTGTGATTTGCAAAGTAGATGTGTTACAGTGCATAGGACCACTGTTTTGTTACAACTGTATTAGTCATTGGGTGATCATGAAGTGATGTTTTAAGTATTTAACTTATAACATCATAGTTTGTTGAATATATATGTACATATTTTATCATTTTAAGTACTTTTTGGGTTTTAGGTTGCACATTGTAATTTTTTCCCATTTAAAGTAATGGGAAGTAGGTTCCTAATTAGCATATTCACAGAGAACATCTGATTTTCAGGAATTGATTACTGACATTCAGGAGATGCGGTACTTTAAAAGGTCATACACTTTAATCATTCCTGGTTTTAAAGAAGAAAAGAAAAAAATTATGAAAGATGCATATATAGTAGGATGTGCCTCACAGTTTTATTTTAAATTGCAAAACTTTGGAAACCTAAATGTTTAACAGTAAAGTATCTGTTAAATAAATTCTAGTTGATCATATAATTATATCCTATAAAATCATTTACATCATGTTTTTTTCAAGAAATTTAATTGCATGGGGAAATTCTTGCAATATAAGTACACAGGATCAACACAAAGTATAAAACGTCATGCAACTTCTGTAAGAAAAAATATTTACATACACAGTGAATAAATACTCTAAGAACCTACAGTAAAGGGTTAGTGGTTATCTCTAAGGGGGCTATGGATGAGTTTAATTTTCCTCCTACTATTTTCATAGAAAATCTCATATTTTCTCTAATGACAATGTATTACATTTGTAATTTTTCTTTAAAAGAATGCTATTTTTTTAAAAAAACATAGATGCGTTAAAGTGACTTTGGAAATAATAATAATAATAGACAGCAGCAGCTAACACTTATACAACACTTAACCATGTGCTGCCAGGTAGTGAATGAAAACCAAGTTATGAGTTTACACACTGAAATCTGCTTCGGTAACACCATCCATACACAATTCTGTCTCTGCCGAGAGGGGTGGTTTCCAGTTTAGAAATCCACTGAAGCCAGAAGTGTTTAGGCAAAGGTCAGAAGGTAAATAAGCTGACTTCGGTGGGTACTCAATAAGACACACACAATATTTCGATGCTGAGTAAAGGAAAGAATATGGGATTTGAGAGCATCCAGACCTGGATTCAAATCCTGCCTGTGCCACTTAACTTTCTGTGGTGGAGAAGTAACTAAACCTTTCCGAATCTCAGCTTCCTCAAAAGTAAAGTAAGAACACCCTGCGAGTGGATCATCTTTTGTGAGAAATAAAGGTGGCAGCATGTAAAAGTGCCTGACACATAGTAGCTGCTCAGTAAATGCTTCTCTCCTCTTCAGTGCTAGTGACTATCACTGCCTTCTTGGATTCTCTTTCCTTTATCGTTAGTCTTAATATATGGTTCCTGGTCTTTGTATTTAAAAAAAAGGATGACAGCAGCAGATACTCAAAACAGTACTTGGTTCAACTTGCCCTGTGTACAGGTAAATACTCATTAATAATATCTGCTGTGTCAGTGAATGAGGAATGAGAAAGTGAAGCATTGAACAATGAATGACTGAGTCCATGCCCCAAGAATGACGTTTCCACACTGACTTGTCTGCTTTTGTCTTTTCAGCTTATCCACTCACCAAATGCCCTCCTCCCACCATCCTCCCCAATGCTGAAGTTGTCACAGAGAATGAAGAATTCAACATAGGTACCAACTTCCCAAACCAGCAAGGATGGGGCTGGCGAGGAGGGGCTGGGTGGAGGTGGGGGCTGGCCAGCCAGCCATGTCTCCCTCCCTTCCGTGGAGAGAAACGGAAGGCCCGGTGCAAGAGAAATGCTGTTCTGTCACCTGAGTTTGCACCAGATACACTCGTTCTTCCTTTTGGCCGTATCTGGACAGAGGAGCTAGGAAAGTGGTTTTCTTTTGTGAGTCAGTATGTTTTTGAGAAATAAAGTCATGCAAGATACTATAAAACAGTTTCTGGAAGGTGAAAACACTCTTAGGCTCAGCAAAGCTGAGCTATGAGAGGGGAGCAGCAATTGTCTGGGTCGTTGGATTGTAGCTGAACTAATTATTTAAGTCTGAACAGAACACAACCTGCTACTAATTGTCTTGCCTGGAAGTGGGGTTTGAGATACTAAGGGGTGATGGTCAGCTCCGCCCAGATCTCTCCCAGAATCCCCATGTTGGTCTGTCTTTGACAGGTGACATCGTACGCTACAGGTGCCTTCCTGGCTTTACCTTGGTAGGAAATGAAATCCTGACCTGCAAACTCGGAACCTACCTGCAGTTTGAAGGCCCACCCCCAATATGTGAAGGTAATTTCCTTAAGCCATGCCTTATGGATCTGGAGTGCCTCTAAAACACAGCCCTGGTGTTACTCTTCTCTATATTCCCAGTCCCCGCCCAAGAAGGGAGAGATCATGTGGTGAATGTTTGTTTGAATGAGGGAGTAAGTGATTGCTCTAGATAGGTTCTCTGCCCTCCTAGGGCTGGGGCAGGAAATTGGCCATGGTGGCCACATTTATTTCAGTCTTCTTTTTGTCTAACTGGCATTTCTTACAAATGGCATATTGATCATTAGAAGGAGGGAGTTCTGGGACCTCAGGGAGTAGTGGTCTCACTCACCTACTGGCATGCAAATGAGCTCAAGGTCCTGTGTGCTGAACTTGGCAACCGAGGTACCAAAGCTATCTTCAGTCCAGCCTTGTCAGAAGATGAATTCACTTCACCAATTTATCCCAGCTAAGACCAAAACAATACTCACAAGGCATCTGACCTGGGGTGAGATACCTACCTGTCCTGTTTTCTTATCTATAATATAAAGATAATGGTATTACTTATGTCATGAGCTTATTATGAAGAATTAAATGAATTAATAATGTAAAGTACTTTAGAATTATGTCTGGCATGTAGTAACTGCTCAATATTAGCTATTAATATTATTAGTACTACCACTGCTTCTAATACCATTGCTACCAACAAATATTTAGCAGCCTGTAGACAGACTGATCAGCTTCTCCCCCACCTCTCAGAAAGCAAGAGTAGGAAGAATCTGCAATGTAGATTATTAGTGAGGAAGAGAGGAGCCACAAACTCCAGAATTAGGCTGCTGCAATACTGAATTTCTCAATTCAATAACTGTTTATCTCAGCTGACCTAACTCACCCACCACCAAAGCAACCAGCCCCCAATAAAAGTGAACTTTGGCCTTCATTGTCCTCCAGAACCTCCTTGATTTGCTCCAATGGGCCAGGCCTGTGTCTCAGCAATATGGTAACGTTGACACAGAATCTGAGGTCACCTCCTGCTGTGGAGCAGTATAATGATGGGTGCTGGGATCTTGGTCGAATGTGCTCAAATACCAGTTTTCCAATTGTTGTCTTTTGCACCAGGAAAAAGCACATGTGTTTGTCTTGTTCTTTTTCCATCTCATGTACCAGATATTTCTCTTTCTTTCTCCAAGTACACTGCCCAACGAATGAGCTTCTGACAGACTCCACAGGTGTTATCTTGAGTCAGAGCTACCCTGGAAGCTATCCCCAGTTCCAGACCTGCTCTTGGCTGGTGAGAGTGGAACCCGAATATAACATCTCCCTCACAGTGGAGTACTTCCTCAGTGAGAAGCAGTATGATGAGTTTGAGATCTTTGATGGTAAGTAGAATACTGTATCATTCCCTTCTGCAGACTTGCTTCAGAACCCAAGGGGTCTATGCTACGACCTCCTCATTAGTGCTTTCCAGAGGCAGGTTCTGCATAATGTCTTCTCTACCACAGCAACCCCAATACCATAAAAGCTGATGGGCTGTATGGCCCAAGCAGCAAGGCTGCTTATACTGCAGCCTGGACCTACTACAGGACCCATTCTTAATCTAGCCCCCACTAAAAGCTAGCTCCTTGAATGTCAGCCAATGAATGGGTCATACCAGTACCCCGCAAGGGAAGAGCATACTGCCTCCAAACCTCCAAAGAAGTCTACCAAACATTGTGCTTGGTGGTAGGAGGGAAAAGGTGCAATAATTTGCTCTTTAATTTGGAGGAAATGTGTCAGCATGCCCCGGGCCCCTGGACCCTAAAATTTCACCTGAGTTTTTGTAGGATTTATCTCTTATAGCACATGTGTCTTGCAAAGGCATCTGCACTAATTGTCCCTTCTGGCTCATCAGATCCAATTAATACAAGGTCATCAATATAGAGAACCAACATGTTCTATTCTGAAGGATGTCCAGATGTTCCACATCTCTTCATACTATATTACAACAGAGAGCAGGAGAATTAACATAGCTCTGAGGCAAGACCATGACTATATACTCTTGCCTATCTCATGTGAATGCAAATTGCTGTGATTCTCCTATTTGATTGGGTATGGGGAAGAATGCATTGCTAGATCATTAACTGCATTCCATATAACCAAGGCTATGTTAATCTGCTCTAATGAAGACACTACATCTGGCACCATTACTGAAATTTGAGGCTACTACTTGGTTAACTCCTGGGCCAGGACTCCATTTATTAGCAGCCCTAGCCCTCAGATACCCCCACTCAAACAGAGGAGCCATGATAGTGCTTTGGATCCCCAGGTATCAGCATCAATACACATTCTGTATCCAAAAGTCTTTAAAATATCTGACCATTCTCTTGTCTTCAATATTCAGTTAGCTGAGTAAATAGTGGTAGGTCTTTGGGGGAAGGACTGCAGGAATCACTACTATATACAATTGATGTCATTTTGTAGGGTCCTTCCTCATGGGCACCCAGTCCTTCCTTCAGCCAAAGTGTTCTGGAGTAAGAAATGAAACCTGGAACAAGTCTCCAAATTGGGCAAGGGATTATACCTTTCCACGGGGGTTAGCGCACCTCTCCCTTTTGGTTATATATTCATGATCTGTTTTGTTCATATATTCGTATTTTTTTGGCTGCACATCCATCTTGCCCTTAGGAAAACATTGTGCTGTGAGCCATCTCCACAGATCCTGCAGGTCAGGCCCTCCCAGCTGCCATTTCAGCCTTACTGTGTATTTTGATTGTTATGCCAACCTCACTTCTGACAGTTAAGTGCTTCCACCTGGCCTTTGTGTTCTAGAATCTTCTCATCCCCATCCATACTAGGAAGCCGATTCTGTGACAGCATCTCCTCACATCACATCAGTTGTGGCCTGCAGAGGACAGCCATTACTCAGGTTGTCAATGATGCTGGTGCTCAGCCCTCACCAGTGTGTCCTTATTGCTATAGGAACTGATGGGTCCTCCAGATCCTCCCAATGAACATGGTCACCTAGTGGGTATTCTGACCTGACGCAGTACACCTATTCTAGCATGGCTCTTCTCCGAGCCTTTTGACTTCTTCTTTCATCATTTGTCGAGCAATTCTGATGGCTCTACTATGTTTGATATGGCCCATTAGTTTTGCCAAGCTTCCAGCAGTTGTCTCAGCAGCACATCAGAACCATCCCCCTGGGCCCTTGCCAGAGTGGTAAATCCTATGTCTTGGATTATCCAGCTTTATATTCTGCCTCCCTTGAACGAGCCCCCTCAGGGTGCACTCCCAGGCATTTAAGGTTAGGACAAAAGAAGAGAGGAGGCCTTTCTGGAAAAGCCTTAGAAAAGAATGCTGGGGAGCTGTGTCATTTTTGACATTGGGACATGATGTTTCCTTCTACCTTTATTGTTATATATTCATTCATAAATATGTTTCTATAAGACAGGCACTGAACTGTTTTTAGTATGCACAAGACAGGTAGGGTGGTGAGTTGGAAGAAGTTCCCAGGTTGAAAACCAGCTCTCCTATTAACCAGCTGCTTGACCTTGGGAAATTCCAAGATGGCAAATAGATTTCACGTCAACTGCCAACTGCTGTTGGTTGGCAGTGACTTCCTGGAGCACTGCTTTGGGTCTCAGGAGGAAAACGCACCTAGAGCAAGGCCTGTGGATGCAGAGAGAGGAGTAGAAGGACAATGAATGTGCTGACTCTGACCAAACTACCCAGCCATTCCGAGCCTTCACTTAAGGAGGGGGAACTTAGGAGGTGGTTACATTAAAGAATTCGAATCTAACATCTGTAATAGCTGTGACAGTCTGTAATCTTGTGTCCTGTACTCTCATGTCAGGTCCCTCAGGACAGAGTCCTCTGCTGAAAGCCCTCAGTGGGAATTACTCAGCCCCTCTGGTTGTCACCAGCACAAGCAACTCCGTGTACCTGCGCTGGTCATCTGACCACGCCTACAATCGGAAGGGCTTTAAGATCCGGTATTCAGGTGAGTGAAACATAAGGACTCATGAGAAAGGCCAAAGACTGTGAGCCCTTTAAGTTTCTCACCCCAAACACCCAAACAAGCCATGAGTCATATCATCAATGGCAGAGCTCCTCCACGGGGACCAGGCAGGCTTCTCCTCCTCTAAGTCCCTCTGATATTGCCCTACCTCCCCTTTTTATACTCCTTCTCCACTTGTAACCTCTTCTCTCTCTTCTGCTCATGCTGCCAGCTGGTGTCTTTTGGATAAACTTATTATTTAATCGAATAATGCCTAAAGGTGATCCTATCTCTGCCCCTGTTGACATCTTAATAAACATTCCTTAAAGCTGAAAAATCAGTCTACGGCCATGCCACCCTGAACAAGCCTGACCCTGTCTGATTTCGGAAGCTAAGCAGGGTCAGGCCTGGTTAGTGCTTGGATGGGAGACCCTAGGAAGACCAGGTGCTGTAGGCGTAAAATATATTAATAAATTAATAAATAAATACATACATACATACATACATACATACATACATAAATGAGGGATTGTACGCTGACAAGGTCCTTGCAATCTGCGAGGTCAACCAAGGGTTGCCTCACCTAAAATTAAAAAATTTAAAAAAAAAACCTGAAAAACCCTAACACATGGGTCTCCAATTGGCAAATGTTAGACAAGCACCCCAGAGAAGGGCTATATTTTAAATCCAGGAGCCTCTCTTCTGCTCTGCAAGCCACATCTTATAGGCAGAGTTAGAGCAAAGGTCAAGCCAGTTAGTTAGACAGCTGACCAGGCAACAATCTATAAAGAGCACAGAAATATCCCTAGAAACGTAATGAGATAAAGAAAATCAAATTCATCTGAACTTCCATCATGAGGATAACTGTCTGTAGCTGGAAAGAAAACTTGATAAACTGCTCGATCCCACTCTGAAGGGGTGTAGGTCCAGGGAACCACTGGCTGGGCTCTGTAAGCTTGGAGGCAGAAATGAATTACCTAAGGCCACCGTGCACAAGGTCCCCTTTAGCACTCTTTCCCTTGGCTGCGTTTGGCCTGCATTCCAAACAAATGTTGGACAAAGTTTTAAAGAATACTTATAGCCTACATGAGTTTCCACTTGTCTTCATCCATCTCTTCTCAAGAGCCACCGAGTTGGAAGACCAGCCCTCACTTAGTGGCCCAGTTGAAGTCTTAAAGAACTCTTGGGTGAAGCATCAGGACGGCAAACCAGATGAAGCTGAGGAGACCCTGGGAGAAGGGTCTTTACTATTTGAGTCAATTTCCTCTGCCAAGTCAACCCAGAATTCCTTCCCCCACGTACACAAGCAGGGGAGGGGAGGAGGTAGCTCCACAACCCCCAGGGACAGTGATCAGCTCTGTCACTAACTAGGTGAGTGGTTATTAGACAGGGCACTTAACCTCTCCAGGCCTCAGTTTCCTCATGATGACGAAGAAACCTTAAGGCACCTCTCAGGGAGATTCAAGCTGAGTTCCTGGCAGCTGCTCACACAAAAGGGAAATACAGCAGCTGAGTAGCATTTCATTATGCTGGTTGCTAAACTGGGAACTAAAAGCCATTAAGGAGTTGCCCTTTCCTTGATGTTTTTAAAAACTAACCACATGTTTGGGGGTAATGAGTCAGTTGTAATTACAATACATATGCCAAGTAGAAAGTGAATTAATTACATGGTGAAACAATTAGTACTTAATTAAAATACAGTAGACTTGTGTAATTTGCAAATGCCTCTATCATTGTGATTAAGTATATTTTATAACTGAGAGTCTTGTTCTTGACTGAGGTAGACACATAAAAATGATATACACAAGATACAGGTAGCAAAGCAGGAGCAAGAAGGCTTGGAAGGAGAGTATTTAAAATATGAATGTCACCAGCAGAAGGATGTGATCACCAAATAAAAGGCCAGAGAACTCGCTGTGGGAGGATGTAGTAAGAGCCTGGCACCCTCATCCTCCCTTAGCCCAAGAGACCCAGCCAGGGTCTCTCAGAGCAACCAAGAGGCATGTTCTTCGTGTTCCTTTGCTCACCCCTCTTTCCCAGCCTCTGAGAATCTCTTGGCAGAAGTTTTTATGGCGAGTTCTTTGAGGCAGGGATTTTAGTCTGTTTCTATGAGGTAAGCATTACCAGTCCCAATAGATAGTTGAGGAAAGCGGAGCTGAAAGAGCTTCAGGGATGTGTCCCAAGTCACAGACCTGGAAAGGCCAAAAACAGGACTTGAGTGCAGCAGCTCCTGTGGTCACGCCCTTCTGGAATCAACCCCGTTGGGTTCTGTTTTCAGTGTTTCTTTGGGAACCGACGGACTCATAAGCCTAAACTTAGCTGCATAACCAGCGCTGCCTCCCGGCCACAAAGGGGACCCAATGCTTCATGTTTTTTCCTCTTCTTTCCTTTGGCTTTATTAAACTGATTGGCCATTTTCAATATCAACTACTCAGACCTTCCGAAATAGCAGTGGGCCTGGCGGTGGCCAAGACAAGGAACTGGGGGAGAAGAAAGGGTGCGGGGCGTGCAGGAAAGAATGTCTGTCTTCCCACCTGTGTGTGGTCCCCTCACTTCACCTCGTTCTTCAGCTTCCTACTGCAGCCTGCCCAGGGCTCCACTCCATGGCTTCCTTCTGGGCCAGACCAGCACCCAGCCCGGAGGCTCCGTCCACTTTGGCTGCAACGCTGGCTACCGCTTGGTGGGGCACAGTATGGCCATTTGTACCCGGCACCCTCAGGGCTACTACCTGTGGAGCGAGGCCATTCCTCTCTGTCAAGGTGAGAAGCAGGTGGGATGGGGGTAACAGGTGGCTTGGATCCTACTCACATCTTGGATTTGTCCCAGGACCGATCACTTTGAAACGTGGGTTTTCTCATTGATAATTAATTCATTCTTTCAAAAAGCATGTATCGAGGATTTACAATCTTCCCAGCACGAAACACAGTCTCACTGTTTTCAAAGCAGTGAAGGAGATGGATATTAGCCACATAAATGCAAAATGACAGAGGAAGTGCTATCTCGGGAGTATAAACTGTGTCATGGGAACTGAGGCATCAGAAAGGACCTACCTCCTTCTGGACAGCTATCAAAGGCTCCCAGAAGAAGCATGCTTGGGCTCAGGCGCATGGAGCCAGGAGGGTTTGGGACCAGGCATTGACAAGGCAAACATTCTAGGCAACAGCAAGAGCATTTGTAAAAGCACAGAATTGAGAGAGATGAGACATGCAAAGCAACTGGGGCTGGCTGAAGCACCAGATTGGAGGAGGCAAGGGGCAGAGGGAACCAGGGTGGAACAGCAACCATCACCATACTGTTTTCAGCGATCAAGCTCGTGGTATATACCAGGCAGTTGGCATGCATTGCCTTTGATAATTGATGGGATTTTTTTTTTCCTTAAATTAATATAAATTAAGACTAGAAATCTGAAAAAAAAGCTATAGATAATACAAAAGAAAAAAGTGAAAATAACCTATAATCCCATCAACTGAGATCACCACTGTTAACATTTCAGTACATTTCCTTTGGTCTTTTATATATTGTTTACAAAAATCGATTCATCAATATATAAAACTCTTAATATTAACATCTATCATATACTTAAATATACTTCCTCATCATTATTTTCAGTAGTGGCACAGAGTTATGGAAAAACTCGTGTAGTCAAGTCTTATTCTATTATTGGTCATTTGAAGTTCTATATCTTTTGCTACTGTAAACAGTGCTGCTATTAAAATTTTTGTAATTCCATTGTCATGGACATTCATATTTATTTCTTAAAATAAATGATCAAACATCAGTTTGTCGAATCATAACCTATGCAAAATCTACAGCTTTCAATACTTATTGCTCTCCTGAAAGTTCGTCTTCACTTATACTTCTACCAGCAGCATGCGAAAATTGTCTTTTCTTCCACATTCTCAACATTATGTACTGAATTTTAAAAAGGAAAGAACTTTGCCAATTATATACACAAAAATGGGAAATCATGTTGATATTCGATGTCGTTATTCTTCGGTCCCTAGTGTGGTGCCATACTTTTTAATGACACCTATCTACTCTGACCCTCACAACCTGCTCACCTGTGTCTGAGCTGTCTCAAAGGACAGAGACAATGTGCCATGAATATTCTGTCTGATGCCCTGAGCAAAGGTCACAGAGAATCAACTGTCCACAAATGGCAAATGTCATTTGGCTTTGGTCTCCGTGTCTCTGTGTCAACACAGAAAACGAGTCTTTTTTTCCAGAGGGCCAGTTGGAACCTACTGTGCTTCTCATCTTTTTTATCTTCTGTTCTTGCCCAAATTAAGCCCCTCTAGATTCTGTGCACTCACCTCCACATTGCTCTGTGCTTCTTCTCCCCATCCACCCCCTGCCCCAGCTTCCCCCTGACACCCTCCCTCTCAGCCATTCCCTCTGTGTTCTCTGGATTTCTGGTTCCATGGCCAACAAGCATACACCCTTGGTCACCACCCAGAGGGCTCTCTTCACTTCCCTCCTCCACAGAGACTGTACCTCTCCTCGGAAAACACGGATGCTTGCGGCCCTTTCAAGTGGAGGGTGTTAATCCCCCATTTCCCACATAACCCAGGACCAGGAAAGGCCTGGCGTTCTTCCACTTTCTTATTGCTATTTCCAAACCATGACTTCTCCACTGATAAATAAATCTCATTGGAGATTCTATGCCTCCTAATGCTTCCTCTCTCCTTCTCCAAGTCTCTTCTATCACTACGTATTCGCTCCCTCTGAGATCTCATTCCACCACAAGCTCCGAATACTTGGTTTATTATATCCCCTCCTCTCCTACCCACAAGAAGTGTCCCTCTTACCTCAGGTTTTGGAGGACTGTCTTTTGACATGGACATCAGGAGACAGGCTTTTGATCTCTCAAGTCTGAGAATTTGTCTAAT
This sequence comes from Pteropus medius, assembly GCF_902729225.1. Lineage (NCBI taxonomy): Eukaryota > Metazoa > Chordata > Mammalia > Chiroptera > Pteropodidae > Pteropus > Pteropus medius. The sequence continues at coordinate 1,428,851 of NW_024349803.1, read as the reverse complement.
GTCCTCTTAGTTACCTGCAAGAGACAAGCCGGACCAAGGGCAGTGACAAGTGGCTGCTGTCCACTTCCTTTACCTGCTGTCTCCAGATTGACCCTCCATGTAAAATGTCAGTGGGCATCCGAGTATTTCTTTCCAAAAGGTTCAAGGAAACAGTTATCTGATCAGATCTGATAATTTGGCAAACCTAATATCCTGAAGGAGCTCGAAGTCTTGCTCTTTGGGCATTAAAAGAACATCATAGTCAGATGCTCCCGTATGTCTTCATTCCCTCTGTTCCCAATCCTCCTCTTTTGGTTCCACAACCAGTCTGACTCCCTCTTCCATCTTGGTATCCCAGCCCCTCTCTCTCTGGACAATTCATCCTTCCCCATATTATAGTGCAGCCATGGTCTTCTGCCTCTGGAAATTCTAATAGCATCGAGCATTATTGCTAGCCAATATGGATGGGACTTTGCTCAAGCTTATTCTGGCTCTGAGTGAGGGAGGTCTGAGCTCTAGACTAATTGCAGAGGTGGGGGTGGGTGAGGGCTAGTAGTGGGTACTCTGATTAATCTCTCTCCATTTGTAATAGCTCCTGAACTGTCAAATGGCAAGCATGATTTATAAGTATTAATTTCTTTCAAAGACCACACAGGCAACTCTTACATAAGTAATGTATACTCCTCCTTATTACACAGTGTTGACTCTGCTCCTTATAAAACAGTGACCCCGGTCATGTTGCTGCACACCTTTCTCTCCTGAGCTGTCACCTTGAGATTCTTTTTCTCCATGCTCCTGAGTGAGTTCTATCATTTTTATATTCCATATCTTGCCCTTTCTTGGTTTTGATGATCTTTTTGATAGATCATCAAATTTCTCAGAAAGGGTTCATGAGATACATATTTTCTGAGTCTTTAAATATCTGAAAATATCATTATTTTTGCCCTCACACATTGCTTAGTATGTTGGCTAGGTAAAATACTAGGTTACAAATCATTTCCTTCAGCACTTTAAAAGCATCGTTTCATTATCTTCGAACATCCATTGTTGCTGAGAAGTCCGATGCCTGTCTGATTCTCAGTCCTCCACAGAGATGCCATTTTTCCCCTTCTCTCTCTCTCTCTCTCTGGCAACTTATAGGAATTTCTGCGTGTCTTTGGTGTTCTGAGGTTCCATGGTGGTGTATCAAAGAATGGTTCTCTTCACATCTCTTTGGTTCTCTTTCAATCTGGAGACTTGTATCTCTCTTCAGCTCTGGGAAATCTTCATCTGTGATAATTCCATCTCTTCCACGTTTTCCGTTCTCTCTTTCTGGAACACCGCCCATTAGATGCTGAACCTCTTGGATTGATTCTCTGTTTTTGGTCCTTTTTAATCCTTTGCAGTCTCTATCTTTTTGGTCTATATTCTGGGAAATTCCCTTTAGTTTTACTCTCCAGCTCTTCTATTGGATGCTTATTTTTGGCAATCATATTTTTAATTTAAAAGAGGGCTTCCTTGTTCTTTTTTGTTGTTCTTTTTTCAAAGCCCTCTCTTCTCATTTTATGAATATAATATACGACTTTGATTTTCTTCAGATACTACTAGTCACAAGTTTACAGATTATATATGTTCAATTTCCTGAGTTAGCTATTTCCTAAAGAAGACTTTTTTCTATTTTTCACATGATCTTAGCCTAAAGGCCGAGAAACAATTTTTTTTTTTTGTATTTTTAACCTTATCTTTGTTTATTTCTTTAATGCTGCTGGTTTTCTTCATATGTATAGTGATCCTTGATTGTTCATATTTTAAAGTAAAAGCTAGGTTGATTTTTCTAGGTAGCAGATGTGAGTTAACTTTGTTGTTATTACATACAGATATTTTTGCCTACTGGGTCTCTCCTATGAAAAAGAAATTGAGTTGAGTATGTTGCAGAGATGAGCAGGAAGAGAGGCAGCCTTTAGGCCAAGAGCCTTTAAATCCTAGAATTAAAAGAGCTTTACTCTGGGATGCCAGCTCACACCTTAGCAGCCTGAAATCTTTCAGAGGAATTATTGAGTTTTATTTTTGTTTTTGTTTTTTCTTTCTCAAGTGGAAAAGAAAAATCCTCTCTATTTAGTTAAGAAAACAGATGCCTGAATGTCTCTTCACTATATTTGTGGGAAGGGATGGAGACCTGGTCTCACCCACAGCTCTCCCCACTCCCCATGTATTTATTTTGGTCTGCAGCTTCTTTCTTTGTTTTTTTGTTTGTTTGTTTGTTTGTTTGTTTTGTTTTTTTGAACTCTCCTTTGCTGGTGATCCTTATATTTCCATTTTTGTTAAGAAGATTTTTTTTCTTTTAATAGTATTTAGTATTTATATAATTTTGTTAAGGTCTCAAGGAAGAGGAAAGACAAAAATATATACATGTGTTCTCAGAACATCATTGTGAAGCAGACATGCTCATGACATTTTTTTCCCCTCTGCTAGCTCTTTCCTGTGGGCTTCCTGAGGCTCCTAAGAATGGAATGGTTTTTGGTAAAGAGTACACAGTGGGGACCAAGGCTGTGTACAGCTGCAGCGAAGGCTACCACCTCCAGGCAGGCTCTGAGGCCACAGCAGAGTGTCTGGAGACAGGCCTGTGGAGCAACCGCAACACCCCTCCTCAGTGTGTCCGTGAGTCCTTGGGCAGCGGAAGCGGGTGTAAGGAGGGTTTGGGCAAGAAGCTGAGAATATTTCTACAAAAAGTGAGCTAAAAACTCAGTAATGGGAAAAAACACGTACGTGGAGATTGGGGATTCAGGAAGCAGAGACAGGTGGATAGTGTCATCTACCAACTTAGGTTCCCATTTGAAATTAGTCTCAAAGCAGTGACATCCTGAGATGTTTCCATAAATCATTACAGAACTTAGGAATGGCCTGGTCCACTTGTTTTTATATGGAAAAGCTATTAGAACATTAGCACGAATGTCTTTTGATCACAGAACGCTAAAATGACACAGGTATAGTTCAACTGTAAGGCCAAAGTCATAAACTGACAGATTAATGGGCCATATTCAGTCTGAAGATATTAGGTTTTGTGTTTTTCTATTGTTTTGTTTTGTTTCTTTGGCCTGCGGTGTGCTTTATAAAATTTTGAATTGTTTCCCAACATTAAATTCAGGAAATTTTACATAAAAATCCACATCTACATTCCTAGCTTCTCTTGAAAAATGAAGATCTGACCAGACAGAACTTGCATCTCATATCCAACAGCCAGCGTTGACTGAGTCCCACCTCCCCCTTTTTTTGAATGGGGGGCAGACCTGCCCACCCTAGTTAGCCATATTCCCCTAGTTTGCCTGGGGGTTAAAGACTCTTGCATTCATCATTACTGCATTACATTCTCCTGGTCCCCAGCTCTGGACTCTTGCCAGTATCTTCCATAATTAATTAATCCTCCTCTCTGCTCCTTGTCTCCCTAGCTGTGACCTGTCCCGATGTCAGCAGCATTGGCGTGGAACACGGCCGATGGAGGCTCACCTTTGAGACACAGTACCAGTTTCAGGCCCAGCTGATGCTCATCTGCGACCCTGGCTACTACTACACTGGCCAGAGGGTTATCCGCTGTCAAGCCAATGGCAAATGGAGTCTTGGGAACTCTATGCCCACCTGCCAAAGTAAGCCCAGGAGGAGAGGGTGGGCAGCTTTGACACAGTGCCTCCTACCTGAATTGGGGAGGAGGAGAAGATGGGGATTGCCAGGGGTTACAGTGTACCTCTTTTTGAACACTCACCTAAATCAGGTGGGAAGGTGCCTACTCCTTTAAGGAAGTTCTTCTTAGTATTTTGTCATCTTATTAAAAAGCAACTTTGGGGGCGGTTCCATAGAGTAGTGGTTAGCATGTTGCTTTATACGCAGAAGGTCCTGGGTTCGAGCCCCAGTGGAGCCACGGTCCATACCCCAAGTGCGGTAAGCCCCCTGGGTGTGCCAGGCCCTGGGTGCTCCAGGCCCTGGGTGTGCACCGCAAGCACATGGGAGGAGACACCCTGCCTTCAGAGATCTAGTTCTTAAGGAGAGATGGCAACCAGGGGTGGAAGTTGGGGGAGGGAATTTTAAAAAAAAAAGCACCTTTGTCCACGCGATCATTCACTAATTCATTTATTCAATATTCATGTCAAGTATTGTACAAATATGAAGATAAAAGGTTGTGGTTCTTGCCCGCAAGGAGTTTATAGTCTACTGGAGAGGCAGACAAATAAGGATGCAGTGATGATGTGGTGTGATAAGACCTATAATGGAAGTGTATGTAGGAGGAATGGGTATAGCACAAGGGACAGAGAAAATTATTTTTCTCTGATTCAAGATAGTTTCAAAGTTCAAGGTCCCTGAGAAGCAACTCTGAGACAGAGGTTTATTAGGGAGTGCTCCTGGGATCGTCACTTGTGGAAGGAAAGGGAAAGCAAGGGAGGGGAGGGGAGAGGAGAGGAGGAGGAGGAGAGGAGGGGTGGAAGAGAAGGGGGGAAGGAGGGGAGGCAAAGGAAAGGAAGGGAGGGGTGGGGAGAGGAAGGAAGGGAAGGAAGGGGAGGCAGAAGGGGGAGGGGAGGGGAGGGGAGGGAAGGGAGCAGGACTAGAAAGATGGAGAAGTTGAGCTCTAATGCAGCAGCAGTGAAGGTCTTGGCCAACCCCACAGGGAGCTCTGAAGCCAGGGCGACCCTTCAGAATTGTCTCAAGTTGAAGAGAGGGGCCTTTATACCTCCACACTAACCAGACACTGGGTGCAGGCTGCCCCAGGAAGAGCACATGACCTTAGAAGGGAGGACTCTTCAACCGAGACAATCTGAAGAAGGCTAGCAGATGGGAAAATAAGTTCTTCAGTCCTATATGGGGGTCTGAGTGGCTCACCACAGCATCCACTACAATAGGAAATACTCACATTTACCTTAATCAGTAAGGATGTGATAGAGGAAGTAAATGTCTGCAAAGGGCTAGAAGGAGACAGCTTGTCAGTGAGCCATGGGAAGTTTGAGACTGGATGGGAGAAGGATTGGTGCCTTCCTAATGGGACGCTGTTGTCTTATGCATCCAAGTGCAGACTCTTCAGTGGAATATAACCATGTATGTGGCAGAGTAGAAGTCACGAGTGTGTAACAGCTTATTACAGTGAAGGCGCTCACATTGCAGTGCAACCTTGGCCATAGGGCCTCACCCATATGTCAGTGGCTATCTACAGCACTCTGTTGAGAAGGAGCGTGAGGCTGCTGCTGGGCTCAGCAGAAAGGACAAGGATATTGATTTGCAGTGTCTGCCCTGAACACCAAGGAGCATACCTCAGAATTTCCATCTCTCCGGTATGGTCGTTCCTAACCAGGGTGTGTATCTAAACCACCCGAGTTTTTTAAAAATGCCCCTGCTTGGACCAGAGATTTTGAGTCACAGGTCCATGGGGAATCTGGACATTTTAAAAGCTCCTCGAGTGCTTCTGGCAACACCTCCAGTTGAGAGTCACTCCCCTAGTGTAACATCACACACGTCACTGTCACAACCCATACTCTGGTTGAGTCCCAGGAGAGTAAGGTGAAACAGATCTTATTTTTGTTATTATTCTTGCTGATCAAGAGCAACATGTGTCCCTCCACTTAGGGCTGGCTTACTGAGGATTTTGTGATCTTTTTAGTCATCTCCTGTGGCGAGCTCCCCATCCCACCCAATGGGCACCGCATCGGAACGTTGTCCGTGTACGGGGCAACGGCCATCTTCTCCTGCAATTCTGGATACACACTCGTGGGCTCCAGGGTGCGGGAGTGCATGGCCAATGGGCTCTGGAGTGGCTCTGAAGTCCGCTGCCTCGGTACGTGACTCCCCAGGCCTTTCCTGCTGGTTTTTCCCTTCTCAGGACAGGTTTGATCTTTCCAAATCTGGACCCCAGTCTCAGAACAATATCATCTTACCTACTTTCATAAAATACTTAATCCAAACACCAACTGCTGGGCATCTACCTACCATAACTACCCTACCCTAGCTTTTCTTGGGGCACCCAAAAGAATGAGAATAACTTAAAGTCTGATGAGACAAACCTTTGAGGAGTTCTCATTCTGATCAAAAAAACACTTTCTCATGGGCCTTTGAGTGAAGGTGAAGCCCCAGTCCCCATCTTCAAGGCAACGCACAGACGCATTCCCGTAACCCAGCTAAAATATCTTTTATATTACATATTAGCGAATTTTACATATATAATATTTTATATATAATATAATATAGACTTATAATATAGAAATATATTTTGTCACTTATTCTATACATTACATATATGTGAGTGTGTGTATATATATTTGTGTGTGTGTGCATAAAATAAGCTATCACAAATCCTTTAAAAAAAAAAACTGGTTTACAAAGAACAAAGTTATAATTTCTCCCATGGCTAATCGATCCCCTGCCTAAACCTTAGATTCTAAGGTTCTCTCTACTCTTACTCCTTTCTCAGACCTTTCAAGTCCAAAGGAGGGTCCCAAGTACACAGACATAATAGCATAAATCGGGTAGTCTGTTCCAGGGTGAACACAGCTGCCCTCCCACTGTCCCAGGCCCCTGTTGAGTTATTTCCTCACAGAGCCAAAAGATGCTAGTAGAGATGCTAGGAACACACTCTGCCCAAACCCCATTTAATAAAAATCACTCGCCTAGCTTTACGTTGTGTGCGTGCCTTGCCACTCAAAGAGAAGGAAGGGTGCATTCAGCCAGACCACCTATTTTGCATGGTGATTTTCAACACAACTAGGCTTCAACGGCACTGATGGAGACCATGGTGCCCTCCGTGCCCTAGGTACTCAGTAAAGACTAGTTGATGAGACAAAAGGGAGAGAAGTGGGGGGCACCTTTGTATAGACATAGAAACTAAATCTCAGAGATGGATGGGTACTTGGGATGCAACTTTGGGTTTGCCAAGTCTTCAACACCATATCTGCCATGTCTAGGATTCCTAAAGTGACTCTTGGATGGCTACTCTCAGGGGGAGGTGGGAAAACAATGAGTGGTTTGGTACTTGATCCTTTCTCCCTCCATCCCTGTCTCCCCCAACCCTGACCAAACCCCACTAGCATTTTCTGTAAGCTCCTTTCATTTACCTTCTTTCCCTATCCCCCACCAAGCCGGACACTGCGGGACTCCTGAGCCTATCGTAAATGGACTCATCAACGGGGAGAACTACAACTACCGGGGCAGTGTGGTGTACCAGTGCAATGCCGGCTTCCGGCTCATCGGCATGTCTGTGCGCATCTGCCAGCAGGATCACCACTGGTCGGGAAAGACCCCTTTCTGTGTGCGTAAGTATGTTATCCACTCTCCCTAGCCACGGGCTCAGATTCAACATGGACTTTCTCCCTTGTTCTCTTGATTAGGTTAGCTAGAGGTTTTTGTATATTTTGTTAATTTTTTTCCAAAGATGCGATCATTACGTCTATTGCTTTTCATTTTCTGCATATCAGTAATTATTGCCTTCACCTTTATTATTTCCTTCCTCGTTATTTCTTTTGGTTAACATTTTATTCATTTTCTAGCTTTTGACTTGGGAATTTAATTCATTTATTTTCTTTCCTTCATTTTTATTGATTGTTATGGATCTAAGTGTTCAAGGCTGTAAAATTTCTTCTGATCACTGCTCTAATTATATCCTATAGATTACAATAATGTTTCATTATTTGTTAGAAATTCTGTAACTTTGCTGTTAATTTCCTTTTCACCTAGAACTTTTTTAATAGAGGGTTTTGTTTTTTTTAATTCTAGATGGAAGGACCTTTTTAATTTTTCTTTTGTTATTTATTTCTAACTTTATTGCATTGTATATAATATTTCTACTTTGTAGAATTGATCGATTCTTTGTGGCATAATATTTGATCGGTTATGAGTGTTTCATATGCATTTAAGAAAAAAGAGTTTTAAGGTATAAAGATCTATATATGTCATAAGATGTGCCTTCTTGATTATGTTGTTCATGTCTTGTGTACACATTTATTATTTTGTCCACTTGACCTGTTTTGTTTCGAGAGGTATTTTTTAAAGTTTTCTATTATTAGCGTACTTCCATCTATTTTCCCTTGCATATCCTGTAGTTTCTGCTACTTAAAGGTAATTGTTGTGTTATTTGGTTCATAAATATTCATAACTGTTATATCTTTATTGCATTTGTGGGTTTAGCCCTTTAAAATGTCTTCTTTGTCTTTTTAAATATGTTTTAGCATGAATTATACTGTGCCTGATATTAGGCTTACAATCCTTACTTTCATCCTTAACAACATCATAATTAACATTTAATACTTATAAAATTTTAATGCTATTAACCTTCGTTTCCTTATTTAACCTTTTAGTATATATTGTTTATCAATTTTTTTCAGTTTTTAGTAGTATTCTTTGACTTTCACCTACTGACTACAACAATCGGCGAGCCTATTCTGCTTTCCCTGCTCCTTTCACATTCCATTTTTAGTTGCATTGCTTCTACTTTGTCAGAACATAAAATGTTCATTATAATGTTTATATAATGTTATTCTGCCCTTTCCTCTACCTTTATTTTAATCCTGGATCTACAATTAAATATGTTAAAAGTTCACCAGTGCTGCTGAAGTTTTCCCAGTTATCTCTTAGTTGGGTCAAGTTCAGTCTCTAGTAGATTCCTGTAGTGCCTCCTTTGCATAATATTCCCCAGTTCTTGCATGTTTATAACTGTTTTTCTGAACTTTAAAACTTGAAGGATAGCTGGAATGAATGTAAAATCCTTGGTCACTATTTCTTTGATTTCTTAAAAATGCCCCTCCATCATTATTTTGCATTGCATGTTACTCTTAAGTATACCAATATTAGTTTAATTCTATTGTTCTTATAAGTTATTTGGTAGCTTTTCCCCAGGCCCTGATGATTTTTTTCTTTTATCCTTGAAATCTAATATTTTTACTAGAGTATGCCTGAGTTGACTGTTCCAAGGCAATTTCCCCAGATATACTATGGACTTTTGAATATGTGGATTCAAGTCTTCTTTTATTTCTGAAACATTTTCTTGGATTGTAGCTTAAAATACTAATTCAAGCCCACTGTTTTGTTTTCCTTCTAAATCAACTCCAATTATGTGTATGTTGAATCTTCTTTTCCTGTCTTTTATTTTAGCCTCTTTTTCTCTGATCATTTTTACTTTTATCTCCTTTTAATTCCATTGGTTGTTTGCTGACTTTCTTCAATACCTCTTAGTAAATTACCATTCAATAATATTCCTCTTCTTATAATTTAGTCTTCATTTCTCAAATAATTTTGTCTTTTTCTTCAACTGTTTCCTGCATGTAATCATTTACCTTTTAATTTCCTCAACATTTTTCGTCCATTTTTTGTTGTAGTTTTTCATTTTCCGATTCTCAGGATGATTTTTCATAATTCCAAATGCTTATTTGTGAATATTTAATTCAACTCAGAGTGTTATGATCGTTTTCTTATACTTCATGTGTTTTGTTTTGATGAGTTTTTTTCAACTGAGATGTTTTGATTCCTTCCTATTTTCTTCTTGTCATAGCTTTATATAGATTTAGGCTGATCTTTTCTATTCATTTTGTGGCTTTAGGGTGGTTTACAAGAGTACCCTCTTCTGTCCATGTAAGGAAGTACAGTCGTTTTGTATTGTTTTCTAATAGAAGGCTTTTTTGTGTGTGGGAGCATTGTGTGTCCTCCATTTTGTTTATTTCTCTTTTGTTTTGTAGAACCCTAAATTGTTCCCCTTTGCTTCTTTTTCCCTTTGTTACCCAATCTCCAGAGGATATCTCTTCTCTGTCTCCCTCCCTCCCTTCCTTTCTCCATCCCTTCTTACCTTTATTTGTTTACCTTTCTTTTCTTTTGGAAGCAATGAGAATCGCATATACTTTTATGTCCTTTTCCTGCAGTCAGTGCGTCCTGATATACCAGAATCCTTTTTCAATATGTTCACATTTAAGATGAATGTTCTTTTTCTAGCAGTGATTTTAGATCAGTATTTAGCCCTTCCCCTGCTTCTCTCTCTCTCTCTCTTTCCATGAAGTCTTGCTCCCCACAAAGGCTTGCATCAGAAGCATCAGAAATTGTTCTGCTTGGGTTTAGTGTTTATTTTTCTCCTTACACATAATTTAAAGTTTATAGCATTCTTTGCCTTTTAGTTATGCTGCAGGCCTGGGCTTTCTACCGTTTTATTTGTTCTTCTTGTTAATCTGCATTTTCTGGATTTAGATGACCACCATTATTCTCAGCCGCCTGGAAGTTATTTGGAAAATTCTTCACTTTTTAACGTTCCCTAAAGTAAGCCTTTTCGTGAAGTATAGGGTTTTGTTCTTAATTTTTGTAAGGCCAGTTTTGTTTTTAATTCTTCTTCTTCATTTGGTTTTTTCATATATGAGATGGAACAGTAAAATAATAAGACTCAATAAACAATGCATGAAAATTAGTCTTAGTATCTTCTAAAGTATTAAGTTTACAGAAAGCAAGACCCATCTATATATTCAGTTTCTCTTCCAGATGTGTATACACAAAATATATGTGGTTTCATTCAGGAGACAAAATTCAAAGGCCTTCAGGAAATTGGCACAGAATGTGTGTGAAGAGATTGGGTTATAAGTAATAGGGACCTAAAATATCCCTATTACTTATTCTCTGTTTAATAACATAGAGTCTAGACTTAAACAGAGAATGTCCGCTTGACCTAAAGATATTTTAGACCTAGTCCATACCGAAGGACTGTATAGTAAAATAGTTAGACACTTGGACTCCAGACCTAGAGTGCCTGGGTTCAGATCCTAGATGTACCACTATATGTCATACTGCTATATGATGAAATGACTTAGTTTATCTCACTAGTTATCAGTTTTCTCATCTATAAAATGCAGGTATCTCAAAGGGTATTATAAGGATTAAAGAAATTAAAATAACATCTACAATGGTCAGAACAATGCCTGACACAGGAGTTAAGCAGATGCTGCTGCTGTTACTGTTGTTATGATGACGGTGGTGGTGACGTCACCACTCTGTCATATCACAGAATCCAGGATCTCTTGTACCGAGCCCTATTCTCTCCTAAAGAACAGAAATTTGGGAATAATCTAGAGAAGGAAAGCAAGAGTAAAAGAACAAATATTTATAAGTGATTACTCTGTGGTAGGCACTGTTAGCTGTCATCACATATAAATTCAAGGTTTTCAATATCAACCATTCTCAAAACTTTCCAGCAATCCTTCCTTCATTATCTCTCCTGCCTATTCCCACACAACTATTTCACAATTTCACTTCTTTTCTGAAGACTGTACTCCATCTCCTCGACTTATATTCTCAGCAAAGAGCTAAAGCAAACAGCTAAGATGACCTGGAATCAGAGAAGCTGGGTTCAAACTCAGATGAGCCGCTTAGAAACTGTGTTCCTTGAACCAGTCTCCTGACTCCTCCGAAATTCGGTTTTCCATGAAGATAATGATGGTGCCTACCTCACAGGGTTGTAGGGATTAAATAAAATAATGCATATAAACCCCAATAATTATTAGCCAATTATATAATCTCACCTTCTATTTTGCAGAGATAATAGAGACCATCAGACAAGAACTCCTTTCGCTTCCTGCTTCCCCACCCACATACCTGTCCTCATCTGTATTCATCCTTGCCCCTTCCCTCTCACCTCAATAGAAGAGTCTCTCTCCAGGCCCAAAGTTTTGCCTTCCACTGAGTCTCTGGATCTCCTTCTCTCCTGCCTCCTTAGTGAGCTTAGTCTGTTTTTAACTCTCTCCTCTGTACTACTGATCTTCCCTGTCTATTAATTTCCTTCAGCCTATAAGACCATATTCAATAAACATTTCCTTAGCATCTACGATGTGCCAGGCACTGTGTTAGGTGTCATGGATAAAGATGAATTGAATGTATCATAGTCTCTGCCCCCAGGAAATGTGGGTCTAGTGGTTCGTGTGCTCAAGCCCCAGTTAAGTGCTCACACCTCATAAAGATTCCTATTTTCCTTCCTCTTGATGGTTCTCTTTGTCCCCTTTTCAGCCTCTGTCAGTCAGGGTTCTCCAGGGAAACAGACCTATCTGGGTGTCTGACATTTCTTGAGACTCTCTCTGTGGCTTCTATGAGACTCCTACCTTCTGTTGATCTTTGTTTTTCTACCTTGCTGACCACCCCTCAGTTTCCTTTACAGACATTTTGATGGATCTGCCCTTCAAAAGGTTGTATTCCCAAAGGTTTTACTACTCAGCGCTCTTCTCTCACCCTATACAAGTGGTTTTTACCCTTTGTAACCCTTTGTGAATCTGATGAGAGCACTGAATCCTTTTTCAAGCTGATGGCATACACCCAATATTTTGCATAGAATTTGAGTGAGTTCACAGACCCTATGAGCTTATCTCCACTCTCCCACCATCTCATTGACCTGGCAAAGTCCTACTCACCCTTGAGATTCAGCTCAGATGGCATGCCACTCCCTCTGGGAACCCTCCTTAACCCTCTCTCTCCCCAGTGGAGGGTAGATGCCCCTCCTCTGTACTGGTTTCTATCCCAGCATCAGTCCACTCTATCGAAGCAGTCTGCTGTCAGCTGAGCTCCCTGAGGTCAAGGATCATATCGTATTCCTCCTTGTAATTCATCAGTGCATAGCAGAGTGCCTAGCACATAGAAAGCACTCAGTAATATTTAATGAAAAGTAAACATATGAATCTATTTCGAAGCAACACTGTTACTGCATATTGAAATCTTTACTTTATAGATATAGAAACTGAGGCTCAGAGTGAATCTTCCAAAGTCAGGAAAGGGCAGAGCTGAGTTGTAAATTCTGGTCTGCTGGCCCCCATAGCCCGTTCTCATCCCACCACTCCAGGCTGCCTTGAACCCCTGTAGTCAGTCTACATCTCCCACTCTGCCCAGCTCTCTCCTCTTGAATCAGGGATGCTGCTGTTGAGATTTACAAAAAAAAGAACTGTCCCCAAAAGATACCAGAGTTGGCCACAACAAAAACTGGGTCCTGCGTGCTCTCATACTCCCATCCCCATCCACACCATTTGGGCTCGGGGTGGGGTCCTCACGGATCCAATTTGGGATAAGAAAGCATTCCTCGTGGTCCTCGGCCTCTCATAGCTAACCAAGGGAGAGGCCTGGCAAAAGCAACAAGTGGGAATTCAATCGAAAGTGACTGGAACCAGGCAGGTTCTAAATAGAACTGAGGACTGGGGAGCAAAACAGAAGCCCAGGCATGCGTCCATTTATGCACTCACTCATTCATTTGTTCATTCACTCAGGAAATGTTTATCAAGCTCATTCTTCTCAAATTGCACAGAAGGGCCTTTGCAGGTTACCTAGGGCAGAGTAAGTAAAAGAGCACAGAGAAAGGCCAGGAATTACACCAGCTGAATTCCCTTCACATGGAAGGAGTGGAAGGGGAGGAGTAGTGCTCTCCTGACAACTCTGGTTCCCGGGTGTTGGTCTGGCAGGGTGACCAGTCCCTTTGTTCAGGCTTGGTTAGTATTGACTCTGGCTCTATCAAGATTGGCCCAGAAACTAGAATGAGTCTGAATCAGCTGAGGAGTAGTCATCAGTATATCTTGCAATGAAGCGTAAAGGTGAGGAGGCACGAGGATCAGCAGCACGAAAGGAGGCAGAACTGAGTACCTGGATGACAGAGAATTAAAATCCAGGTCTACTGCCCTATGGGGAGTCATAGAAGGATTTTTCTCCAAGCTATGGCCATGCCTTCAAATAAGAAGGAATGTCTCCATGATGACTTCAGGGAATAAAGATTTCAGCAGAAGAGATTGACATTAGACTTGTGGCTGACCTTCACTGATAGGCATGCCAAGTGAGAAGAAGATGAATTTGGAATAACAAGAAGGCTTACCTATCTCCTGTTTTGGTTACAGCAATTACCTGTGGACACCCAGGCAACCCAATCAACGGCCTCACTCAGGGCAACCAGTTTAATCTCAACGATGTGGTCAAGTTTGTTTGCAACCCTGGCTATGTGTCTGAGGGGGCTCCTAGGTCCCAGTGTCTGGCCAGTGGGCAGTGGAGCGACATACTGCCCACATGCAGAAGTGAGTCACCTGTCTTCTCCTACTCTACCCCCAGTACCTCAGCCATCTGTGGTTAGTAACCCATAAGCAGAAGCCAGTGGATTTAGTCCTGGTGTTATTTTGACTCTGGGAAAACTTAGAGCAGAGAAGCATCATAAATGGGAACTTTCTCAACTCCTAGGCAGAGCCATATAAATAAAGTTTCATATTTCAAAATAGAAGTCAAAAACCATCTTGTTTCCATAGCATAGAACCAATAATTCATCGTTATCCTGTAGAGCCCTATTCTTCATGATGGGAAAAAAGCATCAGGGTTCAAATGAAAAATAAAAAGTAGCATCTGGGGGTTGGGATGAAGGAGGAGGGAAGAGAAAAAAACAAGGACTCAAGAGGCAGACTCTGTGTAGAGGACATTCCGGTCCCATTTGCACTATTTGGGAAATAACTCCTAAAGCTTTTGAAGGCTGTTCACAGCAGTAAAGGACAAACAGAGCTGTCTCCCTCTTACCAAGAACGTCCAGGCAGGCTCGATGACATTTGAGTGGAGAGTCAGAGCGGGCTGAACACAAGCAAGCCCAGCCCTGATCTGAAGGTTGATCAAGTCTTCATAGCTATAAGGGCTGAGATTCCCTGGAACTATGATTCCTCCTTACAGTATCCGGGGGTACATGATGATTGGCTGTGCAATGTGTCACAAGTCATTTGTAACTGATATTAAAGGACCAAATTTTCAAATTATTTTTTTAAGTAAATCAAGATACATTCATAACTAACCCTAAAATAGCATCCCTCTCTTCACATTTCAAGATGCCATTTGGAGTTAGAGAAGGTTCCAGAAAACATAGGGAAAACTGCCATGACCTTGTGCCATGCCTTCCTCTGATCATCTATTCGGGTAGGAAAGAATTGAGAACTGCTGCTTTGGGATGTTATCCTATGTCTCCTCTCCTCAAGAACTGTGCTTCATTTCCCCAACACAAGATACAAATTCTTCTGTAGCTCTGCCCCCCACCCCCCAACCAGCCCCTCTTGAGCAGAGTTAACATGCTCAAGAGCTGGTCTCAAAATCAGAGAGTTGTGGTGAAATCCTCAGAAACCATGGCCTCCAGTCCTGTTCCGCATCAGCCCAGTCTCTGCCCCGACAGAGTGACCTGCCTAAAATGCAAATAGGATCAAGTCATCTCTGTTTATGCCTGTCCACACATCCCACTGCCCTTATGAGAACAGTATTCTCCTCCACTTGGTTACAGGGTCCAAGAGACCGGACCTGGCCTCCTGTCCAGCCTCATTCTTCTTCACTTCCTCTTCCTCCAGCTTAAGCTCTGCGTTGGGTCCCAGGCACACTGAACCTCGCCCATTTCCTCACACACACCCTGTGTCCACACACCCCTGGGGCACTTCACCCCAGTTTCCTCCAATGCATTCTTCTCTAAACCCTTCACCACCTACTCTTTGTCTGGGTGACTTATACCCAGTCATCAAGAGCCAGCTTATAGCCTGCCTAAGTTTCCACTTGTTTTAGTCCATGTCTTCTCATGGGCCACCTACTTGGAAGACCAGCCCTAACCAGCACCCTGCACTGGGCTAGGTGCTCTGCTTTGTGCTTCCAGAACATTCTCTGCTGCCCCTACCAGAGCTCTTATTTAACAAGATAATTGCTTGTTTGTCCTTTTCTCTCTAAAACAGCAGTTCTCTACCAGGGATGATTTTACCCATACCCCTGCCCCAATGGGGGACAGAGGTCTAGAAACATTTTAGGTTGTCACACTGCAGGGTTTCTATTGGCATCTAGTGGGTAGAAGCCAGGGATGCTATTCAATATCATACAAAGCACAGGACCGGCCCCACAACAAAGATTGACCAGCCCAAAATGTCCACAGTGCTGAGATAGAGAAACCCTACTCTAGATTTTAAATTCTGTAGTATACTTGCAGCCCAGCACGATGCTTGGCACTCAGTGTAGCACAATAAATACTGTGAATGACTAAATGCCACTAACCTGTTTTGTGACACCAACCTCTCTGAGCCTCAGAGAGGCTCATCAAAGGTAAAAATACCTTTCACCTTAAAAGCTTATCAAAATTTAAAATACCTGCCCTGATGCATATGACATTCAGGCAAGTTAATGGATATGTAAGTGTTTTGAAAGCAGAAGTACACAGCATGAGTTATGAATGATATTGTCATTATTCTAAAATCACACTCTGATTTTGAGTTAAGCTGCTTTGGAAATGCTTCAACATTTAAAAGTCAAATGTATCCCCCAGGATATTAATCTTTCCCTGAAATACTCATAAAAGTGATTAAAACAGTTTCCAAAAGAGCACAACCCCTGGTCAAGTCAGATCAGATGCATTGATTTTACAAAAGATGAGCTTTGCTGCAGGAGACACAGTGTACCAGGGATCAGAAGCACAGATCGAGGCATTCATGCCCTCAAGGGACTCAAGTATTCAAATAAATCACTGTCTGGGTGGATGCAGTCTGCAATAGAGGTGTGTGCAAGGAAGCACTAAGGAGGAAGAGGTTCACTAGTCTGGGAGGAGGTAGGAAGACTTCTCAAAGGAGGCGACACCTAGCTGGACATGCAAGGATAAGTGAGTCCCTTAAACAAGTGATCAGGGTTGGGAGGGAGAAGTACCAGCTTCCCGGCCAGGCAGGATCTGCTCCAGGTCACCTCTTTCGGTCTAGAAATTTTGCTGTACTGGGAATATGTGCCCGTTCAGGCTTCTGAATTCTCATTTAAAAGCATATGCATACTCTCACATCCAGGTGTCTGCATCTAATTGTCCTGTTCCATTGCAGTCATCAACTGCACAGATCCTGGGCACCAAGAAAACAGCGTTCGTCAAGTCCACGCCAGCAGCCCACACGGTTTCAGTTACGGCACCACTGTGTCTTACCAGTGCAACCATGGCTTCTACCTCCTGGGCACCCCAGTGCTCAGCTGCCAGGGAGATGGCACGTGGGACCGTCCCCGCCCCCAGTGTCTCTGTAAGTAGATGTCATCTACCATCTACTTAAAATGATCGCCTGTACAGGCTGATGGGATGGTTCATGTCAAAGAACTATCCTCTCTTCTGTGGGGCGTGTGTGTGTGCGTGTGTTAACTCACAATAATGGTCACTCTGGCTGCTCTTCAGATGTCAGAACCCTTCTTGGCCCCCAGCTGCGTTAGTTACCATACCAGTTCACATGCTCTTTCTTCCTGCTTGGAGGCCTGTCCCCTGCCTCTCGAGGACTGCCACCAACCTCTTCAGCCTCCTGGGCTCCCTTCTTCAGAACTGGCTGCCTGGCATGATATTGTCTCCCATTTTATTCCATCTTCGCTTTTCCAGAAAGACAACACATGAACCCCTTTCCTTTGAAAGACTAAAGCAGAAGTGCCATTAACTCTTGAGGCAGACAGACCTGGATCTGAATTATGGCTTCGCCACTAACAAGCTGTGTGGTCTGAGAGAAGTCCATCAACCTCTCAGAGCCTCTGTTTCTTCGTGTATGAAAACGATGCTCATACATAGTCCATAGGGTATTAGAGGATTAAATGAAATAATCCATAAAAGTTCCCAGTGTAGTATCTAGTAGTCAATAAACAATAACTTATTTAATGATTATTAGGAAAAAATATGAGGACAACATGTGAAGGAAAAAGAAAGAGAGAAGGGCGGTGATTAGACTCCTGCCTTCTGGTTGCTAGCCTCATACATCCTTACGAGAAAATCAGTCCCTTGATCTCTTGCTCTCTCCTCTTGTTCCTAAAGGTGAACCCTGTGATTACTCTCTCCCCCGTCTTCCTAGTAGTACAGGTGAAGATGCATTCTGGAGCAGTTAACGGGTGTTGGCTTCTGGCCGCTCAGCCATCCACTTACCTTTGCTGAATGATACACACTGTGTCACATCCCTACGCACTCAGTCTGCATGACTCCACCTCCTCATGCCCCGTGCCTCTACATACGAGAGGAGACTGGTGCAGCTACTCACTACCCAAACTTCCCTTGTTGGAGGACCCCACCCTGGCCATCCAGCCCCATTTATGACTGACAGATTTGGAGGGCTTGGAAATGGACAGCCGACCGTGTATAGCGGCGCCGGCTGAGATTCAGAGCACATGCGGTTTCGGATTGTATCTTTTGGTAAAACGAAGCTTTCATCGTAGTAGAGTTACTCGATCTGTATTAATTTCTTTGCCCTAAAGTTAATTTTATCCGATGTTAATGTTGATACTGAAGTAATTAATTAATATATAATTATATTAATATAATTTATAACCAACTTCCTTTGGAAGATTTAACCATTTGTATATTTTTTAAAGGAATATAATTCACATACCATAAAATCCACTCTTTCAAAGTCTATAATTCAGTGGTATTAATATTCACAGAGTTGTGCAGTTATCACCACTATCTAATTCTAGAGCATTTTCATCACTCCAAAAGGGAATCCTCGAGCAGTCACTTCCTGTTCCCCACCATCCTGTCCCCCACCATCCTGTCCCCTAGTAATCATTAATCTACTTTCTGTCTATGGATTTGCCTATTCTGGACATTTTACATAAATGGAATTAAATATGTGGCCTTTTGTGACTGGCTTCTTTTATTTAGCGTAAGGTTTTTAAAGTTCATCCATGTGATTGCATGTATCAGTACTTCATTCCATTTTATGGCCAAATACTATTCCATTGTATGAATACACTACATTTCATTATCCATTCCTCAGTTGATAGACGTTTGAGTAGTTTCTACTTTTTGGCTATTGTGAATAATGCTGCTATGAACACTTATGTGACCATATTCTTTCAGTTCTCTTGGATGTATACCTAGGAGTAGAATTGCTGAGTCACGTGGTAACTTTATGTTTAACTTTTTGAGAGGAACTGTTTTCCAAAGTGGCTGCACTATTTTGCATTCTCGCCAGCAGCATATGAGGGTTCCAATTTCTTCACATCTTCACTTACACTTGTTATTGTCCATCTTTTACATCACAGCCATTCTAGTGGATGTGAAGTGGTATCGCATTATGGTTTGATTTCCATTTCCCTAATGGCTTATGATGTGAGCATCTTTTTATGTTTTTCTTGGCCATTAGCATCTCTTCTTTAGAGAATGGTCTATTCAAGTTTTTGCCCATTTTCGCTTGAGTTGTTTGTCTTTGTATTGTTGAGTTTTAACAGTTCTTTATATATTCTGGATACTATACTCAAATACATAATTTGCAAATGTTTTCTTCCATTCTGCGGATTATCTTTTCACTTTCTGGATAATGTCCTTTGATGCATGAAAGGTTTTCATTTTCGTGAAGTCTAATTTATCTGTTTTTTTTCTTTTGTTGCTTGTGCTTTTGGTAGACTAATTAAGCAATCATTGCCTAATTCAGTGTCACATCATGATCCAAGATAATGTAATCTATGGACAGGCATATTTTTACTTCTTTTCCAACCTGGATGTCTTTTACTTCTTTTTCTTACTTATTTGCCCTAACTAGAACTTCTAGTACAATGTTGAAAAAGTAGCAAGCACAGACATTCTATTCGTGTTCCTGGTCTTTGGGGAAAAGCTTTCAGTCTTTCACCATTAAGTGTGATGTTACCTGCTCTTCACCCAGATCTTGTGTGGCTGGCCTCTTCACATCACTCAAGTTACTGTTCAAATGTTACCTCCTCAGAGAGCTCTTCCGTGACCACCCTACTCAAAAATAGCATCTTTATACCACCCCTGAACTTCCTTTTCCCAATGTAGATTTATTTTTCTTCATAGCACCCCCTAAAATTACCTATTTATTTTCTTATTTATAGTCTCTTTTCCCACTAGCATGTAAGCTTCACAAGAACATTGACTTTATTCTCCCAAATACATAAAACAGTGCTTAGCACCTAATAGGCACTCAATAAATATGTGTCGAGTAAATGAAAGAACCTGGGGTCAAACTGGCTAGAAAATGGGAAGGCAAAGTGCAGTGACCTTAACGGCATTGCCCAGCCCTGGCCTGTACACTTCAGGTATTCTAATCTTATCACTGGTCTTGCACAGTTGCACTATGGTGTTTCAGGAAAGGGAACTTGCAGACTGAGGGAACAAGTTGGGGACAATTGTAAGATGGAGTTGGGAAAGGATTATAACTGGCCTTCGTTCTGGAACCTTTGAATAATGCAAACAGTCCTAGGATAACGAGGGCCCATTTTGTCTTATGTATACTATGTGTACCACCTCTCTGCCAGAGACATCTTGGGTATGCCCTACAGCAGTGAGGAAATAGGGAGAAGAGATCACAAGAGGAAAGAAAGAAAAAAGAGTATGACTGCATACCTACTACCTGCTGAGCAGTTTCACAAATATTATCTCTTCAACTTTTAAAATAGTTGATTTCACTGCTATGGAAACTGTACCGCGAGATGGGTAGGCATTGTGTGCTGATGTCAGGTGGGTGTGCCAGCGGGAAGTTTGCTTCGATAAAGACCCGGGGTTTCTCTTCCTCTCTGCCTGTCGCTACAAAAGGCCTAGTGTGTGTCCCCTGATGGTGATCTATCCCTGTGCGGGGTTGCTGAGATGTTTGCTCTTCCTCACAGTGGTGTCCTGTGGCCATCCGGGCTCCCCACCCCATTCCCAGATGTCCGGGGACAACTATACCGTGGGGGCAGTTGTGCATTACAGTTGCACCGGCAAGCGGACTCTGGTGGGAAATGCCACCCGCATGTGTGGGCTGGACGGACACTGGACCGGCTCCCTGCCCCACTGTTCAGGTATGGGGCCTGGCATGGGGGAGAGGGGTCCAACTGAATACTTAACTGATGGGAAGTGGACAAGCTCCCAAAGTGCGAATGTGACAGACAGGAGGAAAGCAGACCTTTTGAACCCTCACCCCATCCCTCATAAGCAGAGAGCACAAGTATCAGAGGTCCCAACTGGACTTCAGTCTAGCTTCATCTCCGTAGTCAGCTGTGGCCAAGCCCGTACAGCCAAGAGATTACAAATTAGGGAGGACATAGCTGTTCTAGCAGTTTGTGGTTCCCAGATGATCCTGTTTCCCCGAATTAAGAGTACTGCCAGAACATTGAACCTGGTTTTAGTTAGGTTTCCCCAGAAAGAAGAAATTCTCAAAGTGTTCACCACGATTTAAAAGGACTCTTGGCTTCCCAAGACAATCCCCAAACATATCACTCTATTACCACCCAGGACTTTGGCCCCTCACCCCTATAAATCTCATTAACCACCCGTTTCATGAACTAGGCAGAACTAGGTATGAGCCACGGGGACTCCCTCAACCTGGACTAGAGAAAGGCCAAATTTCTGGGCTGCTAACTTCATTCTATTTGGACTTCCGGTGGAAGTGGCTTGGGGAGGATGGCATGGAAAGGACAAGGGTCATGTATATTGAGGCCTCCCGAGTTGTCCACAGAGCAAGTTCCAGAAAGAAGAGACATCCCAAAGGGCAAAGGCATGCATTTCCCATCCAAATGCCCATCCAAGACTACATTTGCCCCAGTATCTTCTGTGAATAATCCCTTTGATTAAAATTCTTCCCTCTAGACACTTCTCTAGGACATTGGGCAAATGGTACTGGGTTTATTATTATTATTATTATTTTTTTTTTTTTAGGTGAGGCAACCCTTGGTTGACCTCACAGATTGCAAGGACTTTGTCAGCTTACAATCCCTTAATTTTTTTATTTTTTACAACTACAGCACATGGTCTTCCTAGGTGGTCTCCCATCTAAGTACTGACCAGGCCCAACCCTGCTTAGCTTCTGAGATCAGACAGGATCAGGCTTGTTCAGGGTAGCATGGCCATAGACAGGCAAATGGTACTCTTAAAGTGTATTTGGCCTATTTGCGGGATCATTGTTCTCCATGGGAAAGGGAAGCGCGAAGTAGAAGAGAAAGAAACCAGAGAGAAAGCCCTGAGCATCTCCTGCCTGTTAGCCTGTATAACCCAACCACACGTCATTCTCCTGGTCCATGGCATGGAATCCAAAATCTTTTCTCCCAAATTGTGCTTTCCCTTCTTTGGAGTTGTCTTGGCAAAGGCTGGAAAATGACCTAATGGAAATATTACAGAAACAATTCTTGTCTGAAGTAGAAAACTAAGCTAGAAAACCTCCAAGACCCTTTCAACCCTGAGACAATTTTGTGACTTCCTAAATACTTGTCTTACATGTAAAAGAAGGGACTCTTCCTTGACCACATCAGAGGTGAATAGGGGACACTTAGAAGTAAGCTGACACCTTGGGAGCATGAAAATGTAAGAAATAAGAAAAGAACCTTATGGGATATGGGCCTTACCCATTAAGGGTTATATTGCATCCAGTTGTTTGAGCCCTGATCCTGAATATTCTGAGAAGTAGTTAGCAGTCTCATTTCTCTTGTATATCCATCAAGGATGACAGACACTTAGGCAACGAGAATCATGGGCAGAGCTTTCCCAGGGACCTCTGAGGACAATATTAGAAGGGATTCTATAAATGCTAAGTCTGAGGAATGAGTGAATCTTAAATGCCTTAGATATGAAAATGGTAGATGAAAAGAAAAGGCAACTAAGAAGCAATGCTAGGTGTGTACTAGTGAGTAGAATGTAACTCCTCCCTTCCTGAAACTTACAGATGTCATCTTTTGCAACAGCATCTCCTGCCAGTCCTAAGAAATTCACAGTCAGGGTTCTAAGGTCATATTTTTGAACCTCATTCTGCATAGTCCATTCACCCAGATGCTGCATAACGGAATGTCCTGAGTCCTTGAATCATAAGTCTCTGGGCCATCAAGGACGTGCAGAGATCTCCAGCATTTGAGACATACTTTGAGAAGTTCATTGCCCAACTCTGCAGTGTTGTCATCTTGCTGAGTTGTCATCTGCCCCATGGTACAATATTCTGTCCCTGACTTGTATTATTGAATTAGAAGCTCCAAACACCACAGTGGGGGCCATTCTGAAAGATAAACCCCCAAGACTGGAAAGTTCCACCCTCAGCCCTATTGTACAATATTGCTGGCTTTGACTGAGGTCAGCTAGCCAGTGCAGGAGTTTGATACTCACCATTAGGGGTGCTTTCCAGGGGACCCAGTACTGCCGTTGCATGAGCCACATCCTGGAAAACTTCAAAAGATAAGAAAACCTGGCCAAATGTCATGGGCCCTCTTGTTCCAAATGTCTGAGTTGAAGGTTGAACAAATCTCCCTTTCTTGATAGAGAACAGAATAGGGAACATGGTATTCTCATAGTCTGAGATCAGACTAGAAAAGGATGTAATTCTAAGATTGAGAGGAAGAGACATAAATAGTAAATGCTAGAGTATATATGACTTAAACATTTCTTTACTCCCACAAACTGTGGTCACTCAGAGGCTACCATTTGATGTGAGGTCACGAGGAGATACATTGCACATCAGTTGGAAACTTTGTCTTCTTTTGCAGTTGCCATTTATTCCTTAATTCTCTTCTTCCTTTCTCATGATAATCATAGCCTAGTCTGATCCAATGATGTCTCTTACATCTCTATTATTAGATGTATTGGCTCCCACTGGCATTAGATCTTGTGGCTTTGTCTCCTGTTCTGTACCTTGCTTCATCTTTTGGGTGGGTTTGTACAGTATCAGAACCCAGGTAAATGCAGAAATGTAGCAGGAGGCAAGAGGCAAAGGAAGAATGAAATGAGAAGGTCCAAGACATTTAATCCGAAACCCACCTGTGTTGTGTAATTTGCAAATAGGGAATCCTCAATTAAAGGATCAGGATTCAAGCTAGGCACCTGAGAAGCTGAAACTATGCTCAGGAGTTTGGATTTTATCCTATAAACAATGAGAAGCCAGCAGAGACATTTCAGCAGGAAGAAATAAGATCAGATGGTTAGTTGTGGTTCATTGTTAAGATTTAAGGATAAAATGAAAGGTGGATTAAAGAGAGAGTTTAAGAGGAAGGGACATTAGTTTGGAGGTTCTTGCAATAGTTCAGGCAAAAGAATGCTCAGCATCAGTGGAAGTGGGAATGGGGAGAGTAGAGAATCAGCAGATATTGGTGAGGAAGAGGTAAAAAGGAGAGGGAGATACGGTCAGCTTGGACCACTGACACTCCACGCTGGCACAGGCCAAAGAACAAAGGCATGATCCACCGCAGAACCTCCTCTCTGCCTTCTTCTTTTCCTTGCCCTGTGCTCCCCTGGGACTTACCCGTGACCTCAGACCTATGTGTTCTTTCACTACTGAGTAGTAATACAGGAAGGAGCCTGTCTGGGTAACTCAGACTGGACACAGTTGGTTTTCACTCCCCTAATTCAAGGGGCCCAACTGCCTCCCCTTAACAATGGCCCACTATCTTTCTCTGTCGGTCTGCTACTCTCTTCCTTCCATGCTGAAAACAATGGGGTGTGTTTGGTTCTGGTCCATAGGAACCAGCATGGGAATTTGTGGTGACCCTGGGACCCCAGCCCATGGCATCCGTTTGGGCGATAGCTTTGCCCTGGGAAGTCTGATGCGCTTCAGCTGTGAAGCTGGCCACGCCCTCCGGGGGTCATCAGAGCGAACCTGTCAGGCCAACGGCTCGTGGAGCGGCACACAGCCTGAGTGTGGAGGTAATGTATGTGACCATTCTGCTTTTCCCCTTTGCCTACCCTTGTTTTCCCACTACCAATCACAGATAAAATCCATGGCCCCGTTTGAACCCTTGGCTTTGTGGATAGTAGACATCAACAGATAGCTCACGTTCCTCTCATTAGTAATGTACAAACAAACATATTCCCTACCCTCACCTAAGGAGGAGGAAAAAAAAAAAACAGAATAAACTAAGCTTAGCCCATTTATTCACTTATTTCCCATATAGTTTCATTCAATGACTATATGCCAAATACTGTAGTATGTGCTAGGGACACAATGACAACCAAGACAGATAAACCTTGCCCTCTTGGAGCTTACAGTTTAAGGGAAAGAGACTGTGTTATACAAGCATTCCAAGTGCCAAGAGAAATAGAAATCCAATTTTTAAAAACCCTTAGAAGTAATATAAACTTGTAGTGTTGTTCCCTGAAGTAGTAGCCCCAGTGGGCGAAATTACATTGTTCCACATACTCCTAAATTTCTGGGAAAAAAATCTGTTTTAAAACCTCTCCTCCAGAGTCCAACTTTTTGTAGCTGCTCCCCAAATCCCCCTGTCTCTAAAATACAGTCTGCATTGCACTCTCCTAGTTAGGAAGAGGTTTAACAGCTGAGAGTAAGATTGACTAAGAAGATGTTGGAAAAGGAAGGAGATAATATGAAATCATCACCTAGCAAGAGAGGAATGGGAATGGAATAGGGAAATATATAATTTCCAGGCAGTGCCTAGGGCTCACTTAAGTTGAGAGGCCATTAATTTAAAGGGAGAGTAGTCAGCATTGGTCTGGGTTTTTGTTCAACCACATATTGCTACGTAGGTGCAGGCACAGGGTAGGTGAAGCATTAGGTGTGGGATTGGGGTTTAATCAGGCAAGTAACACATCAGCAGAAAGTGGCAAGAGAGATGAGGGTACACAGAAAGCAGCGATTATGATTGATCTTGGCATCTAAGCTGAGTAAGGAGGGGGCGGGTTTATGAGGAGTAGGAGGCAGTGAAAGAAAATGGTAAAATCAATGGATTATAGGTCCCAGTAGGACTGAGAAATCACCAGAGAATGAATCCCAGAGGGAGTGAGCTGAAGAGATAAGAGGTAGTGGTTAGGGAATAGGCTGTTTGAAGTTGAGATCATGGAGTAGTTCTGCAGAGCCCGGGAGGATATTCTGGCCTATGATCAGAAGACACCTGCCCAGGTCCTCTTTCGTGCCATTCAGATACAGAATGGAAGTTAGTCAACATGTCAGGAGTGTTCAGGGAACAGAAAGTGAGTGACTAAGTGAGTTTGGACCTGGAAGTAAATGTTGGTTGAGTGTGTGACTTCCCTTGACAAGATCCCACTTATCCTTTAAGGTTCTACTCAAATTCTTATCCCCAGCCCGAATAAGATTCTCCCTTATTAGTGCTTTTTTTTCCATCAAGTATAACACTTATTACATCATGTTTTAATTCATGTGTTTATAGACAGTTTCTTAAGAAAGACTGAGCTCCTCAAGGGCAGGGAATATGACTTGTTCATCACTGCATTCCTGGGACCTAGGTGCACAAATATTTGTTAAATAAATGGATATTAGAGCCTGTCTGTTGTGCTAATTATATAGGAATCATTTTGCAGATTTAACTTTGGGACCACATAAATGTTGTACATACTTACAGAATAAAATTAAATCAAAGATTAGAAACAAGTAATCTCTAAATATAAAAATCTAAACAGGAACAAATGAACTTAACTATGTGTCAAGAGTTGGTGATTTAATAACCTAGAGAATTACTTGAGAAAATGAAATTTGAGTATGGTATTTATATCCTAAGGACAAAGAGAACTGCAGTGAAATCTTAAGCTGTTTTCAGAATTCATAATGTTAGTAATATTAGTGTTACTATTCTAAAACTATTACATATATAAAATACTATAATAGATATGGATAAAACCAATTTAAATTATTTGTTGTAATTAAGAACCAAGATTTTCAAGGATAAAGGTGAATAATATAAAAATTAAAAAGTTAAGGAAAAACTCTTAGACCTAAATTTGGATTGGTAATATCAGTATAAACTCATAATATATTTTCAATTTGAAAAGTTATTTGCCCAGCCGTCTGCTCTAAAAGTCTAGAATCAGTAGCAATGATTGTAGTTTTTAAATCTATTCTCCACTAAAAGCAGCCTGAGCTCTTTGGAGAATAGCTGATTCCAGGTCTGGGGCAGGCAATACTCAAAGGAACTTAGAACAGCTTTGTCACTCCAACAGAGAGTTTACCAAAGACAAATGAGGTTATGCCAACTTGAAGAGGCTCGCACTAGCCAAAGATGGGACCATCTGAGCATCAATGAGAATAATAGTGGCAATGGTTGGCAACATGGTAAATAAGTTTAAATCCATGAGTTCAAATGATTGTTGATCACCTTTGGAGCTTGCTGAGGAATGAACACATTGTTCTGATGTCTGATTAAAAAGCAATCAAGCATTTTCCAGTCTTCCTGTATGAATTGTATATCAGGGTAAATAAATATTTGATGATGGGCAAGTTTTTTATTAAAGAAGTCAAGTGAATGCAGAAAGAACTATAGAATTAGAATATCAGCATTTTCTAGCCCCTAATGAAATGACAAATCTAGTCAACAATCACTCCTTGCTGCTAAAACCATTAAAGGGAAAAACTAATGAAAAATTTATAATGCCAGATTAGGTGGGCAAACCTGAACCCACTGATCAGCCTTGACTTCAAGAACAAGGAAACAATCAGACATTCCGTGCCTCCTGACGTGACGCAGTAGGAAACACAAAACCATGTATGAAGTACACTGACCAAAAAGTAGAATGTGACTACAGGACCTACACAGGACAGAGGCACGTGTTAAACAACACCTCACTGGTACAGTTAGCAAAATCCAGAAAGTGGGAAATTCTACCAGATAAATGTCTCGTTTTCTGTACCAGATAATTTGCAGGAGAGGGAATAGTAATCTCTGGATTCAAAGAGTCTTAGAGACATGCCAACCAAATGCCATGTGTGGACCTCATTTGGATCATAATTCAAACAAATTAACTTAAAAAATGAGACAATTGAGGAAAATTAAGCACTGGTTTAATATCTGGAGATTTTAAGGAATTGCTATGTGATAATAAAATAGATATAGTCCTTATGTTTTAGAAATTAGAAAGAATTCATACAGATCTGTTCTTCCCTTCTGAGGGTGGGATGATCAGACATGAAAGCAGCATGAGAAGCATGTCAACCCACAGGGTCTTTATGTAGCACCTGGTTTCCACTCTGGGCAGTTCTCAGTTCCCCAGGTGATGTCTACCTTTGTTCTGGTGAATAATGTGCTCTTTTGGCTTCCTAGTGATCTCTTGCGGGAACCCTGGAACTCCAAGCAATGCCCGAGTCATGTTCAGTGATGGCCTGGTTTTCTCCAGCTCTATCGTCTACGAATGTCGGGAAGGCTACTACGCCACAGGACTGCTCAGCCGGCACTGCTCGGTCAATGGCACCTGGACAGGCAGTGACCCAGAGTGCATAGGTGAGAACTCAGGCCCTCTGAGTGCCATGGGAAATGGTGGCAGAAGTGACTGAGTTCCTCCATGTCAAAGAATGAGGCTGTCTGTTGGAGATTGGGAAGGCTGGATGGAGTGGTGGGACTTGACCCTGAATGAGTCCCATTTGAATAGCCTCATTTATTGAGCACATAATGTGTGACAGCCACTGAGCTAAGTGCTTTATTTTATACGCATTATGTCATTTGATTCTCGACACAACCTCATGAAGTAGCTACTAATATACATGAGATGACTGAGGCTCAGAGAGGTTGAGATAGAGATTTGCGGTTTTACAGGCTCCAGCCAGTTCCTTGGGCTTTCTTTTTCTCATTTGGAACAAACCCCTAGTGCTCAATCTGATTCTCTTTCCACTTTAACACTGCCATCATCCACCAAATTTGTTCGTTCCTTCTCTCCCTTGGACTCATCCTCACCCCTGCTTGGCTCTCAAGCATGGTGTATCTCCACCGCTCCCCTTTCTTGCTCCTCACAGAGAACAAGACTCTTTTCCTTGGAAAACAAATCACTGTGGGGCCCAGCTGGAGGGAAGTGACAAGATAAGAGAATCTGACAGCAGTCTCCCTGTCCAACTCCTAGTCTTTGATTTCAGACTCCATCTGGAATCCCATGTAGCATTCATTTTTGTTCCGAGGCCAGAGCATACAAACCCCCACCCTCACTTGATACCATAACATAGGTACGACCATTGCATAGGTCACAAGACCCTGCTTCTAGGCTACTGGGCCTACAGGGCCGCCTAAGTGGAACAGCAGGTGATGAGATGCACCCACCAGCAGTCAGATCATCTGTGTGGTCCATTAAAACATCTTAGGCTCTTCGACTTTGAAACGTCCCTCTCCCTGGGCCCCAGCCTCACTGAGGAACTGAGCCCTCTGAGTACTTCCTCTTAGAGGGGTGGGCTTTGAATAAGAAGGATGTTCTTCATAGCCCAAGTGTCTGGGGTGCATAAGGATGGTGTGGGCAAGGAGAGTGGGGATGCAGGAGGACCCTTGTAGAGAGATGTGGCCAAACGGACTTTAGGATGGGCAGTGCCCACCTGGGAGCCTTCACGGGGACAGGACATTCCTGATCTGACTGTTTCCCTTCCTGGACATATATGGGGAGTGATAGGAATGATATTGGAATGCAGGGGAGAAAGGAGGAGTGGACTGGGAGTGAACAGTGCTCTGCCCCCTGTCCTAGTCATAAGCTGTGGTGACCCTGGGATTCCAGCCAATGGCCTCCGGCTGGGCAATGACTTCAAGTACAACAAGACTGTGACATACCAGTGCGTCCCTGGCTACATGATGGAGTCACATAGGGTATCTGTGCTGAGCTGCACCAAGGACCGGACATGGAATGGTACCAAGCCAGTCTGCAAAGGTGAGTCTGAGGGCTGCAGATGAGGACAGAGGGCCAAAGAAGATACAAAAGTGAGACATCGGGCCTTGACCATCTAGAAGGGAGAGGTGACAAGGCAGAGCCCTGTATCTTAACAGGGGTATGGGAGGTGAGGCTTAGTCTCTGAACATCTGCAAGGAGGGGGTTGGAAGATATCAAGGTAAGGCCCGGGCTTTGTGCAAAGAGGGTTGTCACACCTGAGAGAAGGTGTTGTAAGGTGCAAACAGGCCAGAGCTCCCAAAGTAAGAGATTATTCCTGATTCCTCCTGCTCAGCCGGACTCCCAGGAGACATCAGTGCTGGTGACTGGAGCCTGGTTTCACCAGGACAACACCAGAACTCAGCCTTCTTTGGTCTCTTCCTCCCTCCTTCCTCTCCCCCCAGCTATCATGTGCAAGCCACCTCAGCTCATCCCCAACGGGAAAGTGGTGGGGTCCGACTTCATGTGGGGCTCAAGTGTGACGTATGCCTGCCTAGAGGGGTACCAGCTCTCCCTACCTGCGGTGCTCACCTGTGAGGGGAATGGATCCTGGACTGGAGAGCTGCCTCAGTGTTTCCGTGAGTTGCTCAAGGGGACCTTTAGTGCATCCTATCTGCTGGCTCCTTCCCCCTTCCCTCCTCAGAGCTCTGCTACTGAAAGTTATAGAATAGATAGTTCCCTCCCCAAAATCAGTGAGGAGCTTTGTCAGAGATATTATTAAAGAAGGAAGGAAGTTCAGGGAAAGAAAATAGTCGTATCTTAAGTGAGCCTTGGCTACAGACTTTGTGTGGAGTCACAGTGGGAGGAAAGTATGCCAGAGAAGAGGGAGGGGTTTCTAAACATGCAAGGTTGTTAACTCGATAAGATAGTACCCAAAGACTAGGGGATGGAGGGACCCCAGTGCTGGAAACATGCCTGTCTTCATGAAAATGCTCTGCACAGAAAAGACTCCTAGGGAACGCATGCTTTTCTGGCAAGAGAATTTATTTCTTATCCACCTAGCCTAGCTATGTCCGAAAGAACCTCAAGTCCATTCCCGAGTCTCCCAGAGAAGCAGGCTCCAGGTCACTTATTCTTGTCACAGCCCATGAGTCAGCTTTGGAAGGTTTTCCCCGTGCCCAGACTTTGGACAAAGAGTAGGACCTATTTTTCCTTTCTACTTGGCATTTATCTAATTCTGCAGAAAACGTTCAACATACTCATGACACTGTTTGGGTACCTCTGAAAATTTGCTTCCATTTGAGAAATTTCAGCAAAGACAAGCAGCCCAAAGGTAGACACAGGAAAGGCAGCGTTTGGTGAGAGGTCAACCCCTCAGACCACATGCCCCCGGAGTAACAGTAGGAACGAGCAAGTCTCAGGGTTAAGTCTGGTCTGGAAACCTTGCTTTTCTTCTTGAGAAATAACTGAATTGTTGCTTTAGCAATAAATAACAGTTATCATAAAAAAAAAAATCGATATCGAAAAATACAAAGAAGAACATAACACTCATCCAAATTCTCAATTCCCACAGACAGCCACAGTGTGCTTCCAAATTGATCACTCTGCATTTTCTCATTTATAGCAATATCTGTATGATTTTCTATAAACGTTATTGAATCATGCTGTACCTACTAGTTCATAACTTGTATTCGTTGATAAGCCAACAGCACCTTTCTCTATCACACATACCAATTCATACATCATTTTTAATAGTTTAAAGAATTTTCTTATTGTAGATAGCCTGACTTGTCTAATCTTCTCCTACTGGTGATGAATTTGGGTTATTCCATTTTAATCATACACTCTATATTTTTTTGTATGTGCTGCCAAACTGTCTTCTAGAAGGAGTGTCCCAATTTACACTCCTACCAGCAGTTTATGAGAATATTTCTTGACTTATGTCCTCATTAACAATGGATGTCGCCAATATTTTCTAATATTTATCAGGCTGAGGAGTTTAAAAAGATGTCCCATTATTTTAATTGGCATCACATCGCTTTTTAGCAAGGCTGAGTTGCTCTTTGTCATCCACTTGTATCTCTTATCTTTTGAGTTGCCTTTTTCTAGATACGGGGACTTCTGATCAACTCAGCCTCTGACTGACTTCTTATTGGTCAGGTCTAGACTCTCCCAACTTCAGATACAGGCTTCATTTGCTGTCCATATATGATTCATAGTATAGCTGACTCTACATAAACACACACACACACACACACACACACACACACATGTCCACCCCATAGCATAAAGAATGCTCTTCATGCTTGAAGTGATGTCTTGAGGAACTTTGCCTTTGGTAGTCAATCTTTATTGATACTCTGACGATCTGAATGAAGTGGGCGTACTCCATACACTACC
Source organism: Pteropus medius (assembly GCF_902729225.1). Lineage (NCBI taxonomy): Eukaryota > Metazoa > Chordata > Mammalia > Chiroptera > Pteropodidae > Pteropus > Pteropus medius. The sequence goes on along the minus strand of NW_024349803.1, from coordinate 1,397,056 downwards.
CACCAGAGCACACCCTTTGGAAAGTACATATCAAGTACGTATCAAGAGCTGCGAACTCATTCAAACCTTTAAAGATAAATCCACTCCTAGAGAATTTCCCCTAAGAAAATAAAGGCCGTGTGTAACTTTACCATAATAGAAAATGCCTAATATAAAGGTTATGGTAAACTGTAATTATGATACAACCTCTCACTGTAAAATTTTGTAGCCAGTAAGTGATAAGGATTCATAACCCTGGGAAATGTTCACAGACAATTAAGTTAACAAAGCAAGGTTAACGGCGTTCGGACATTACATCCACAGCCATGCACAGGTTTACATACAACTGAACAAAGACTGCACAGGAATGAGTGTGAAAATAAGGGGAAAAGAACAGTCTGGGGTAGTAGACGAGACTCTGTTTTTCCTTGATGTTCTAAACTTCCCATCATGTTACTCCATTACTTGGATGATTATTAATAAGCATTTTGAATATAAAAGGAGAGGACATGGCAGCAGCCGCGCTGAGTCAAGTGTTATCATTTACCCAGGGCTGCCCCCATTTCCAGAGTTCAAGTGGAACCGGGAGGACCGGGAGGAAAGCAGTGAAAAGAACAGAGGCTAGGGCGGGGCTGGGGGCCATGGGCTCTCAGGCTGGGTGCTGGAAAGCAACTTGGACCTGCCTTTCTCTCTCGTTTTCCCAGCTGTGTTCTGCGGAGATCCTGGTGTCCCGCCCCGTGGGAAGAGAGAGGACCGAGGCTTCTCCTACAGGTCATCTGTCTCCTTCTCCTGCCAGCCCCCCCTGGTGCTGGTGGGCTCCCCACGGCGGTTCTGCCAGTCAGATGGGACGTGGAGTGGCACCCAGCCCAGCTGCATAGGTGAGAGGCGATCTAGGGAGGAGTCCCAGCTTCTTTCTTTGGGACCCAAGATAATAACTTTCCTTCCCTGTCCTCAGGGGTCTCTTCTGCAAAAGGGAACGGAGTCCTCCACTGAGCTTTCTAGAGCAGGATGAGAAATAGCCGGAGGGTGTGCTTCAGGAACTCTCGTAGTCAGCCAAGGGAACTCTCAGGTGGCGATATCGATAGGTGGGGAAGTCAGGATGCGGCTCCGTCTTCTTTTCACTTCGGCTTCGCAGAGTGAGCAGAGGCAGTGACGCTTCAGTGACCGTGGGGTCCGTTTCTTTGTTTTGCAATGCAGACCCAACGCTGACCATGTGTGCAGACCCCGGCCTGCCGCAGTTCGGGATCCAGAACAATTCCCAGGGCTACCAGGTAATGAGGTCGGCCAGGATTGGGACTTCCCGCCTCCCTTCCTTTCCTGTCACTGTCAGCCTGGGAGGGCCTTCCTTAGGACAGCACTGCGTGGGGGACGAGACCTTGGAAGCTGGAGAAAGGAAATACTCTGCCTCTTTGAACCGTGCTGCACGGGAGCACCCTTCAGTAACAGGAAGGTGTTGACGCCAATCTGAGAAGCCGATGTGGGAAAACAGGTCCACAAGGAGCTCTACAAATACTTCCCAGCAGCCCCGTGTCGTTAGGGCAGGACATTTGTGGAAATACAGAAATGAGTGAGAAAAATGGACCTCCTGTCCTCAAGAACCCATACTCTACCCACAAAAAGGGCACAGACAGGGTGGAGGTAGTGAGCAGGAGCCACATGGGAGGCAGGCCCTGCCCATCGGGATGTGTTCAAGGCAGGACTATTAACTGAAGCCCAAGATGTGCCCAGGGGAATATCAGAGACTAACCTGGAAATGGCAAGTTGAGGTCTAGCCAAGGGATGTGATTTATTCACTCAGTCTGTATTCATTCAACACATATTTACCACCATGAACTATTGTAGGTGTTTGGAATCTAAGGGAATAAGACAGGCCAAGTGCCTGCTCTAAGGGAGCTCCCTGGCTGGTGACCATAAACCACTTGAGAGAGCGATAAGCACTGCATTCTATGTAATATACAGGGGTGTGACAGGATAGGTTTCCTATTTTAGGAAGTGTAGTGAGGAGAGAGCCTCCAGGATAAGAAGGGCCAGCCCCGTGCAGAGCAGGGTGGGCATTCCTGGCAGACGGAGCAGCCAATGCAAAGGCGCCCAGAAGCGGGCAGTGCTGAGCAGGTAGGAGGACTAGAGAGCCGGCCAGCCGGTGAGTCAGGTGCACAGTGAGAGAGGAGATGGAGATAAGCCAAAGAGCTAGGCGAGGTTTGAAAACAACTTGGCCCTGTCTCTTGTAAAGGTAAATATTCACATGTTCTAAGACCCAGAAGTTTCCATCCTAGAAACCAACCCCAGAGAACTCTTGCACATGTGACCAAGAAATTAGAAAAATCATGATGTAGTCACACAATGGCTTGTCATATTGCAGTGAAAATGAATGAACCACAGCTCTACCCAATATGGATAAAACTTAGAAACATAATATTAAATGACAAAGGTGGTATGATACAGTTTCTATAAAGATTAAAACCAAGAAAAATGTATATTGTTTAGAGGTGTTTGTACAGGTAAGTAATGGAATTATTTTTTAACAAAATGAGGAAATTAAAAACACAAAATTCAAAATAGTGGTTACCCCTGAGGGGTAGCTGAGGAACAGGGCAGGGAAGGAACACACAGATAGCTACACCATGTCAATGAAGTTCCTTCTAGCCCTTAGGTTGAGTAGTGGGCTCAGCTTATTATGATTCATGTCTATATATGTTCTATATATTCTTTTGTATGCATCAAATATCACATAATAATTTTTGAAGAGAGAAAAACATGGGCCAAGTCATGTGGGACCTTGAGGCCATGATAAGCATTTTGGATTTTATCCTAAATGCCAAGGGACAGCATTTGATGGTGACTCAGTTTGATCCACCATTCACTCAGGATGCTGAAGAGAGAATGAATAATAGGGGCTTAAGAACAGAGGCACTTAGACAAGTAGGACACTGTTGCAGTGGCTCAGGAGAAAGATGAGGATGGGACTAGGTGAGGGTGACTGTGGCTGCAGGGAGAAGTGAAGGGGTAAGAATGTATTTTGTAGGTAAAACCAAGAGGACATGTTGATGGATTAGATTGAGAGGTGGAAGGAGAAGAAGAATCAAGAATGACTTGAGGTTTTTGATTTGCACAACTGGGTGGAAAAAGGAACCATTTGCTGAATGAGATGATGAACTACAAAGAACAAACAGGTCGAGCGTGGAAGAAGGAAGTGGAAACCAAAAGAGTTGCACTTTGTGTTTGAATTCGCTATTATAGGTCATTGAGACACGTGAGTGTTTTGAGCTGGGAAATCGTGTAATTCGAGTTGCGATTTAGGTGCTGACCCAGTAGCATTGTGCCGCGTAGATTGGAGAGGAAGAGATGGAGCTGGTGGTTGCAGGGGTGGCAAGTTGGGACAGTGAGGAGCTAGTGGAGGGTGAGCATGGGGAAAACAACCGAGCAGAGGGAAAGGGGGAGGGGGAACAGCCCTTCCGCCCAGCAGAGATTTACAAAGCACGGTATCAGACTCTCCAGGGCACATCTGGATAAGGAAGTCTTCCAACCTAAAAGAATTTACAGATTCATAGAAGAAAGAGACACATATACAAGTAGTAATTCCATTTTTGCACAGTTCTTTACATTCTATAAAATGCTTTCAAATCCTCCACTGCATTCGAGTGTTAGAACATTCCAGTGCAGGTGTGGCAGGACTGGTCATCCCCACTCTGTGCATAGGAAGACTAAGGTGTAGAGTTTCATGCAGCCTGTTATTCAGTGAGTAAATGCAGAAGCCAAAACTGAGATGAAGGTCTTTTGATTCTGAGTCGGGCATTCCGTCCATCACAGCAGAGTATGATATGTCCACTAAGAGTGTTGCTCTGGCTCAGAGGATTAGGGGAGGCCATGTGGGAGAGGCATAATGGAAGCTGCCTCAAACGATAAATAAGATTTTTACCAAGCAGAGAAGTGAAAAAAGGACGTTGCGGGTGGAGGCAATGTCAAGGGTAGGAGTTGGGTCATGGGAAAGTGAGTGGTCAAGTGACAGGTGTGAAGCATTGCTGGATGGAAAGTGGTCACGGGACCTTCTGTGCTCACCACAGGTTGGAAGCACAGTGCTCTTCCGCTGTCAAAAAGGTTACCTGCTTCAGGGCTCCACCACCAGGACCTGCCTCCCCAACCTGACCTGGAGCGGAACCCCACCCGACTGTGTCCGTGAGTGTAGACTTCACCTGCATCCCAACACAACTCCTCCTGACAACACATTATCTCCCCGCAGCTTGAATGCGCTGAATGACAGGGAACTCACACTTCTCATTGGGACCAATATTAGACTCTTTGCTGTCCTCACTCCTTGGGGCCTCGCAGAAGACATTTTCTGCACAAAAGCCTTTCAGATGTTTAAAGGAAATTCCTATGCCTTAACAAAGAAAAAAGGAAGAACTTTACAGTGGCAGCAAAAACTAGCAACTACCAAAGCCAACCCTCAAGATGGAAGATTTCAGCTTTTTTGCCATAATTATTCCTCTTCTCTCAGGAAAAGTACTGCAGGTTTAGGTTCCCCCAGGTTTGATAAACCAATATGCACATGATCTCCATCTTGGCCATTCCTAGAGACATCAAAGCTGGGGTGTGGGAGGGGAGGGGAGGAGGAGATGCTGGACATGAGAGGGCCCATAGGGGAGAGGAAGAGGAGGGGGGTTTCATCTAGGAATGAGAATGATTGAAGGGCCTTCCGGAGACCTTACTCTCCTCAGATCCAACAATGTCTTTCCTCTTATCCAGCCCACCACTGCAAACAGCCAGAGACGCCAACGCATGCCAACATCGGGGCCCTGGACTTGCCCTCCATGGGCTACACACTTATCTACTCCTGCCAGGAGGGCTTCTCCCTCAAGGGTGGCTCCGAGCATCGCACCTGCAAAGCAGATGGCAGCTGGACGGGCAAACCACCCATCTGCCTGGGTGAGTGCACCCACTCGGTGAACCTCTCCAGGGTGGGAGGCCAAAGGTGACAGCTGAGCTTGAGTGAAAGGGCAAGAGAGAAGGAAGAAATAGGATTTCCAAGAGCTGGATCCTGCTTCTGATTTTCTGGGGTAGTGAGTGTCTAGGAGATAAGAGCAGAACCATCTAAAGAGGCGCACCGGGAAGCCATCCCAAGTTTTACTTTGCTACCTTCTGCCTGAGCTTAAACATTCTCCCAGTATTATGCTCAATCATCAGACAGAGAAAATATTTTTATTTCACCAAACTGGAATAACACATTTGCATATTCTAACCTTGATAAAATGACACCCACACACAGATCCCTTAGGATTACCAAGATGTCTCAGACCTCCCTCCTCCTCTTCTTAATTTATTCATTCTCTATTTATTGAGCATTATCACTCTGCATACCTGTGGTAGGTATGCGGGATTAGGAGGTAAAAGACACGATCTCTATCCTAGAGGAGCTCACATCCAGCTACAGAACACAGACACATTATCAGATATGACAGTACCTTCAGGAACATAGAAATGGGCTGAATGCAGTGGAGATGAGGTGAAAGGGCACTAATTCAGCCTAAGAGAAGTAGAGAAGTCAGGGAAGGCTTCCTGGAGAAAGTGGTCTGAGTCCAGTCTTAAGTGAGGAGTCCAGCGTAAAAGAATCAGTTTGGTGCTGGAATGGCATTAAACTCTTTCTTACAGGTGATGAACTCGACATATGCCAGGCATTGAACTAAGTATTTTGTGTGTAGTCACTCATTTAATCCTCATCCTATTATGAGGCCGGTACTATTCATATCCCCATTTAATATATGAAGAAACTGAGGCACATAGAGATTTAGTAACATACCTGAGGTTACGAGCCGGGAACGGGAAAGAGCTGAGGTTCAAGCACTGAAGGTCTAACTCCAGAAACCAAGCTCTTAAGTACTTGCTGTTATGCCCCTCGGGGAGGGGAGGCTTCAAGTTCAGAGCCTTCAGCAGAGCTAGGATTTAATAACTGCCTTGTATTTTCATCATATGAATTGTTGTAAATTTCTTTTATTTATGGAAAGTAGTATTTGTTTTCCACATATGGTAGTGATATAAGGTTTTGTTTTAGAGTACATTTATGTAAGTTTTATTGTGGTAAAATATCCATAATATAAAATTTACCATTTTAACTATTTTTAAGTATACAATTCAATGACATTAAGTACATTCACAACGTTGTGCAACCATCCATTTCCAGAATTTTTTCATCATCTCAAGCAGAAGAAACTCTGTAACCATTAAACAATAATTTCCCATTTTCTTTTCCCTCCAGCCCCTAATAAGCTCTATTATATTTTCTAGCTCTATGATTTGCCTATTCTAGGTACCTCATGTTAGTGGATTCATATAATATTTGTCCTTTCGTGTCTGGATTATTTCACTTAGCATAGTGTTTTCAAGGTCCATCCATGATATACCATGTGTCAGAATGCCATTCCTTTTTAGGCCTGAATAATATTCCATTGATGGATATACCACATTTTGTTTATCTATTTATCTATTGATGGACATTTGGGTTGTTTCCACTTTTTGGCTACTATGAATAATGCTGCTAGGAACATAAATGTGCATATTTTATATGGATATTTAATTCTCTGAGGTATATATCTAGGGGTAGAATGACAACTCTACGTTTAACATTTTGAGAAGCTATCAAACAGTTTTGCAAAGTGCCTGTTCCATTTTACATTCCCACCAGCAATGCACTAGGGTTCCAATTTCTTTACATCCTTGCCAGCACTTGTTACTGTCCAGCTTTTTGAGTATAGCCACACTAAGTGTGTGTAAAGTAGTATCTCACTGTGGTTTTGATTTACACTTTCTGAAAGGATAATGAGGTGTTTATTGGCCATTTGTATATCTTTGGAGAAATGTCTATTGAAATCTTTTGTCCATTTTTTAATTGAACTATTTCTCTTTTTATTATTGAGTTGTAAGAATTTTTTGTAATCCTTTTGACTTCCTTTTTCCAGCTTTATTAATAAAATAAAATTTTAATTGATAAATAAAAAAAATTGTAATTGACAAATAAAATTGTACTATATTTAAAGTTTACAACATGATAACTTGATAAACGTGTATATTGTGAAAGGATTCTCATCATCAAGGTAACACATCCATCACCTCACATATTTACCTTTTTATTTTTTTGATGAGAACACATAAGTTCTATACTTTTAGCAAATTTTAATTATACTATGCAGTATTATTTACTATAGTTACCATGTTATACATTAGATCTTCCCACCTTATTCATCTTATAATTGAAAGTTTGTACCCTTTATTAACCTCTCTCTATTGCACCTTCCCACTAGCCCCAGGATACTACCATTCTACTCTCTGTTCTATGAGTTTGACTTTTTTCTTTTTAGATTCCACATATAAGTGGTACCATATAGTATTTTTCTTTCTCTGTTTGACTTATTTCACTTAGCATAGTGTCCTCCAAGTTCATCCATGTTGTTGAAAGTGTCAGGATTTCCTTTTTTTTTAAGCTGAATAATATTCCACATTTTTTTATCCATTCATCCATTAACAGACACTTCGGTTATTTTCATACCTTGGCTACTGTAAATAATGCTATAATGAGCATGGGAGTGCAGATATCTTTTGGAAGATTTTGTTTCCTTCACATATAAACCCAGAACTGGGATTGCTTGATCACGTGTGAGTTCTAGTTTTAATTTCTTTAGGAACCTCCGTACTGTTTTTCATTGTGGCTGTACCAGCTTACATTCCCACGAGCAGTGTACAAGGCTTCCCTTTTCTGCACATCCTTGCACGGCATTTGTTATTTCTTGCCTTTTGGTCATAGAGATCCTAACAAGTTTGCATTTCCCTAATGACGAGTGATGTCAAGAACCTTTTGTGTAGATATCTGTTGGCCATTTTTATGTCTTCTTTCAAAAAATGTCATTCAGGTCTTTTGCCCATTTTTTAATTGAGTTGTGTTTTTTTGCCATTGAGCTGTATGAGTTCCTCACATATTTTGGATATTAACCCCTTATTGGATATGTGGTTTGCAAATATTTTCTCCCATTCCATTGGTCACTTTCTCATTTTGTTGATGGTTCCTTTTACTGTGAAGATGCTTTTTAGTTTTATACAGTTCCACTTGTTTATTTTGTTTTTGTTACTTTTGCTTTTGGTGTTGTCAAATCCCCCCAAAAAAAAATCCTTGCCAAGACCAAATCAAGCTTACTCCCTATGTTTTCTTCTGGTAGATTTGCGGTTTCAGGTCTCACCTTTAAGTCTAACACATTTTGATTTGATTTTTGTGTATGGTGTAAGATAAAGGTCCAGTTTCATTCTTCACTTGTGTTTTCCAACCATTTATTAAAGAGACTATCCTTTTTCCCATTGTATATTCTTGGCCCTTGGTTGAAAATTAATAGACCGTGTATGCATAGGCTTATTTCTGAGCTCTCTATTCTTTTCCATTGGTCTATTTGTCTGTTTTTATGTCAGTACCATATTGTTTGGATACCTGTAGCTTTATGATATAGTTTGAAATCAGGAAGTATGATGCCTTCAGCTTTGTTCTTTTTTCTCAAGATTGCTTTGGCTATTCAGAGTCTTTTGTGGTTCCATATGAATTTTAAGGTTGTTCTATTCCTGTGAAATATTCCATTGGAATTTTGATAGGGATTGCATTGAATCTGTAAATTGCTTGGGGTAGTAAGTGGCAGCCTCAAAAGTCAGAGTGCTAGATGCATGGCCCAAATCCTTTACCCTTCAGGAGGAAGCCAGGCGTTCCTTCCTGTTTGTACGGCACTTTTCCAGGAGTGGGGTATATGGTAAGAGTGTGTCTCAGCCTTTCCCACCCATTCCTATGTGGGTATTTTTTCAGTCACCCAATGTGTAGGAATCACTCAGCTTATTACTGGATTTCTCTCATAAGGAATTTATCTGTGCGTAGCTGTACATTCAGTGTGTCCATGGGAAGAGAGAAATTCAAAAGCCCCCTATGTTGACATTTTGGTCAGGAGTGTCTTCAAGAGTTCTTTATATGTCTAGAATATAAAACCCTTATCAGATTCATGATTTGCAAATATTTTCTCTCATCTGAATTGTCTTTTCACTTTTTTTTTTAATTTACAGTACTTTATTTCATACATCACCTAAAATGTCACATTTTAAGCTCCATTTTAGCCCTGTATTAATTTTTTTTCTTTCTCTTCAGATGTGTTTTTTTAACAGCCTTATTGAGATATATGTAAATTACACATACTTGATGCGTACAATTTTTTGAGTTTTGATATTTTCACTTTCTTGTTGGTGTCCTTTTAAGCACAAAAGCTTTTTGTTTTGATGAATTTCAATTTATCTGTATTTTTATTGCTTGCTTGTGCTGTTACTATCATATCTAAGAAATCATTGCCAAATCCAAGGTCACAAAGATTTGGCCTCTAGGATTGGAAGGGGCATGGTAAAACTCTGTAGCTGGCCAGTAGAGACAGTAGGGAGAGATTGCCCTTACTTGGGACAAGGCAGATTTTTCTGTTGTTTCTCTGCAAAAGAAAAAAAAAAATTAACATTTATTGACCATGACTTCCATGCCCATAACCTCATTTATCCAGCATAGACCTGTGAGTTGTGCTTTGGTGGGAAGAGACGAGGACTCCGAGTAGTAAAGTGACTAGTCAAGGTCACACAATCATTAAGTTGCTGTCTAACTGAGGCCTAAAGCTTTTGACCTTGCTTTTAAGGGTAAGGACTTCTCAGTCTTAATATCATCGCTCCAAGAGAGGGAAGCACTCCACTGAAACCCCCATCAGGGCTCAAGGAATTCACCTTTGATCAGTGGAAGGTCCTCCTTTATGCCAGGCATTCTGGGAGGAAAGCAGAATCCAAGAGAGAGCTTTTCAACCCAAGGTCATCAGTTAGGGGCATCCAGGGGATTTATGTAGTAGGGTAGAAAAGTAGACATCTTTATTTTACTTTGATTTTGGCATTTCCTTTCATTTAGAATGTAGACAAAAACCCATAGTAGTACTTGTAGTAGTACTTAGCAATACTTGTAACTTTGTCACCAGTAGAAATTGCAGATTTTCATATTCTATTACAGTTGCTACCGATACCGTGAAATACCATTTATGTTTCTGACTACTTCAAGATCATGGTAGTTAGTGGACCCACTGTTAGATCTTGTTATTATGCAGTAATAAAGAATTATATATAATGATATCCTAATTCCTTATTTAATGTGACTATAATTTATATGGTAGGTTTCTTTTGTAACTCTTTATATTTTATTATTCTGAGAGGGATCCGTAGCATCACCAGACCATCAAAGCAGTTCACCTCTTTGAGGATAAGTCCAAAGCAAGATCTCAAAGACCCTATTGACCTAATGTCAGAGAGGTTGCCATTATTTTTTCAATAGAATATAGATCAGAAACTGATCCTGTTTTCTTCTATTCTCTTTCCCTAGCAGAGGTCCGGCCCAGTGGAAGACCCATCAACACTGCCCGGGAGCCACCACTCACCCAAGCCTCAGGTATGTATAGTCCAGATCTTTGGTTCAAGACACATGTTGCTTCCTTCACCTAGTTACCCAGAAACATGGACGTGAGTTACTGAGTAACCAATAGAAGGGCATGAAAACTATCTACAGAGTCAAATATATTTCTCCACCCACCTCCCAACCCCAGGCCGACTTCAGGAGGAAGTAAGCCTGAAGGGAGCTAAAATCTCATCTAGAAGAGAGAGCTAAGACCTTCTAAAAACACTTCATTGATTATTACAACCTCTCCTGGCACAGCACCAGCCAGTGTGTGGTCATACAGACACACAGAGCCAGGTCCTGCCCAGGGAGCTTCCTGGAAATGCTTGCATTTTGAGACAAGTATTGATTCTTTCAAAGTGTGATGTCCAGAACTGGATACAGAACTATAGGTGTGCTTGACCAATGCAAAATTATTGTATACTTTCATATCCTTTTTTGAACCCTATAATTTTATTAGTATGTGCATTATACCAGGAAGAAGATGAGATTTGATGTCAAACCCAGTTTGAATTCTATTTTGGTCATTGACCAGCTATGTCCTTGGGAAAATGAGCTTTACTTCTTGAGCTTCAGTTTACCTTTTGGTAATATAGAGATTATAACACTTGCCTTAGAGAATTATTTTAAGAATAAATAACAATTTTAGTAGCTTTTGTGTCTGACATCATGTGATAATACAGTCTGCAACATTAGATCATTTAACCCCCACAAGAATGCTGATGAGGTAGGTAGGATGGCTCCCATTTACAGAACTACAGGTGTGGACTGCAGGGGAGGAAGTTAAGGCTCCTGCACTTGATCAAATAACTGATACATTACAGCCAAGGTGAGAATGCTGATCGGTCTTATTTCATTAGCCCATGTCCTATCTGCCACATGATGCTGACTTATTGGTTTTCTCTTCTCTTTTTGCCTTTCTCTACCTTTTCAACCTCTTCCCTTTTTTTCTCTTTCTCTCTCTTCTTTCTAGTTCCCTCTCCCTCTCCCTTTCTTATTTGCTCTCACTTTTTTTTCTTATCCACCTCCTCGCTCTTTCCCTCCATCCATCCACCCTGAGACACAGGAAGATCACAAGAAGGCCAGAACAATCCACCATCCTCCCCCATATTAGAGGTTCTGGAAAATAATCTCAGTGACTGAACTGGCATCAGTCCTCAGGTGGCCTCAATTTAACCAACGCACATGAAATTCCCTCTCACCTCTGTTTCTCAATTCCTCTAGTTCCTGGAGATGTTTTTGCCAAGAATTCCCTATGGAAAGGGGCCTATGAGTACCAGGGGAAGAAGCAGCCAGCCATGCTCAGAGTGACTGGCTTCCAGATTGTCAACAGCAAGGTCAATGCCACCATGATTGACCATAGCGGCGTGGAGTTGCACTTGGCTGGTAAGGAACAGGCCACTTCTATGAAAGCTGGAGGCACTTGTGGGGGTGGTTAGAATGGATGGGTACCTGCCCTTTGCCAGGATGAGTCTACTGTCACTGCACTGTACTGTCTTATGAGGCTCAGACTTGTCTGGTGGGCAGAGGGAAGAGGAAGTGCCTGCTTCTCTTTGTTTATATGATAAACGTGCCAGGGACTAAAGGGAAATGGCTAGATGACAAATGTGAATAACTTGAACATACAAAGGACTCTGAAAAATGAAAAGAGACTTCTATCCCTAAAACCAAACTAAAAACAGAGTTAGAGAACTCAGAAGCCAAAGTACAGGCGGTCAACAAACAAGAGAAACATATTTTTATCAGTAGTCAGCAAAAATCAAGATAAACACAAAATGTCATTTTCCACTTTCCCAGCAAGATTTTTTTTTTTAAGTGATGAACTGAAGTGCTGGTCAAGGTCCAGTGAAGGCATCGATGCAGCTCTGGTCAGAGTAGAAAATAGTACAGTTCTAGGAAACAATTCAGCAACTTGTATCAAGATCCTTTGAAAATAATTAGACTCATTAATTACACTTCTAAGACTTTTTATCCTAAGAAATAATTATGGAGGGGGCCAAATATTTATAATTAAAGAAAGCTCACATTACAGGGCTATTTATATTACATAAAAACTGGAAGTAGAAAATTGTCTAAAAACATAGAAATGGATATATTAATTATAGTACATCTGCCAGATAAAGTACGATGCCAATTTTGGAAGAAATACACTCACTATAATGTAATGCATTTAAAACGTGACTCTAGTTTTTAAAAGAAAAATTATATTCGTAAGAAAGGAAATTGCAGGTAATTACACAAAAATGTTAACGGTGGATATTTCTTAAAGAGACTTCTATCCCTAAAACCAAACTAAAAACAGAGTTAGAGAACTCAGAAGCCAAAGTACAGGCGGTCAACAAACAAGAGAAACATTTTTATCAGTAGTCAGCAAAAATCAAGATAAACACAAAATGTGAGATCGGGAGTGATTTTTTTTTTTCTTCGCTCATCTCTGCATTTTCCAAAATTTCCCCAATTTTCAGTCTTTCTATAATCAGAAAAACTAAGTATCATAGAAAACAAGTGTTTATTGAATAGATGGATAAATAAATGAATGTGTGAGTGAACGAACGTACACATTAACACACAGCCTCACATACAGTCATATCTATTCATTCGTATACACACACACAAGCACAACGTAATGTTCAGCTCACTCATTCACCCTAAGACATTCACATACTCCTGTGTACATCCCTCATGCAGTCCTGTACCCACTAAATTATAAGTATGTCCATGCATTAACCGATACATTGACATGTACAAAACCATATCCGCTTTACTCTCACATACGCATGTGTAACCAGGGTCACAGTCACAGATTAACACAGATGCACATTCCTGCATAGACACAGAGTCAGCCTACACAAACTCACCAGCAGCACTAGACCTGCCTGCTTATGGTTATGCATGGAGTGTTTATGTCAACATCTACACGTGAAATTCCACGTGAGCACTCACTCTCACATACCCACAAATTTAGGTTTTAAAATTTCCCCAGCTCTTTCAAGTGTACCCTCTGAACTTTCTCTTTCCAGGAATTTACAAGAAAGAAGATTTCCATCTCCTGCTCCAGGTTTATCAGATCACAGGGCCTGTGGAGGTCTTCGTGAATAAGTTCAAAGACGATCACTGGGCTTTAGATGGACATGTAAGTTCAGCAAAATCTAGCTCAGTCCTTGACCTCTCCACGGCCTTGCCCCATCCCCATTCCCAGATCACTGGCAGGGAAAAGGAGAGAAGAAGAGGGTGGAAACTCCTAGGATCCACATGGAAACTTGGGAGGAGTTTGTCTATAGGGCCAGGACTGGGAGCAAAGGATTCATCTGCTGGTGAAGTGAGCAAAGGAAAAGATAGAAAGAGCCGGGAGGCCCAGATTCTAGAAGGTCAGTGCATCTGAGCAAGAGGGAGTAGGTTCTGATGTTAGAGCCAAAGGCACAGGATTGGAAGTCAGCAGTGTACGAGTGAATTCAAGCAAGTTGAAGGTCGTGGTTTGTTTGGTGGTAGGAGCAGGGTGAAGGTAGTGAGTTCCAGACGACAACTTTGAACATCTACTCACATTTGAGGAAGTGGATTGTGGGTGATTCAGCACAGTTCAAGAGACCAAGACATGGGAGAAAGAATACAACTTCCTTACATTCCCTTGTGAGAAAGACGTGTTACATTCTAGGGCATCCTTGAATTGGAAACAGGGTCCCCAGTGATGCTCCTCTGCCCATACCCTCTGATTTCATAGGTAGCAAAGTTGAGCATAGTGTCACCTATCGTATCCTCAGCTTCCTTGTCTTGGATTGCTGAAGCTAGAAGAGAAAAATGGAAAAGAGGAAGAAGTCATGGTGGCTGGAGTAGCAGAGAACTAAGGAGTCAGGATGCATCCTCCTGGATAAGACCCGCTGGTGGAGGACTGTGGTTTTAGTGACTTTGCTGTATAAATACACAAAGAGAAGCAAGTGGCTTCTACAAGGGCTGACACAGACAGTTAGTTCCTTGGTATTCTCTAGAGCAGCAGTCCCCAACCTTTTTGGCACCGAGGACCAGTGCTCCTATGAGAATCTAATGCCCGATGATCTGAGAGGGAGCTGAGGCGGCGATGCTAGAGCTGGGAAGCGGCTGCAAATGCTGATGAAGCTTTACTGGCTCGCCTGCCACTCACCTCCAGCTGTGTGGCCTGGTTCCTAACAGGCCATGACCGATACCAGTCCGTGGCCCGGGGGTTGAGGACCCCTGTTCTAGAGTATCGTATGGACCCCTCAGGTATCCAAGTCTGGCTGGCTTTGATAGTAGTAGTGCAAAAGCTTGCAAGTATAACAGATTCTACCATGCTGGGAGGACTATGAGATGTGAGAGGACAAGGGTCAAATTTGGGAGATGGAGCTAGGAGTGCAGACCAGGGGCTAGAGGAGAATGGAGCTCTGGAGGACCAGGAGCAGCTGGAGCAACAGCCTCTGATGACAGCCAACCATCAGGCCCAGCCAGGGTGTGTTTGAAGGAATGCGGGGAGGTCATTCCCAGAGCACTATAGACAGAGGCCTCCACCCCGCAGATGGAGCATGAGTTGGAAGGTACAGCAGTAGCACAAGCATCCTCAGAGCATGTTCTCAGCTGAGCAGTCTACAACCTGCATGTTTGAGTGTCTGTGTCTGTACCACGAGCATCATGGAAGCAAGTGGCAGAGGAAGCAAGGAGGAGTTATGTCCCCAGCTACCCACCCCCTAAAGAAAATTAATAGCTATTAGAACTGCGAACGAACTCTCCAAAGTGCATTAAATCCACTAGGTACATTTTAATCATACTTTGGTTTGTTCTGTGGTGCTCTAAAAGTCAGTTTTTCATCAGAGTAATAATAGCTGACACTTATCTAGGGCCTCTTAAGTATTCTGTTTTATCTATATTATCTCATTTCATATTCACAGCAACCCTAAGACATAGGTACTATTATTATTCTTGTTTTACAAATGAGAAACTGAGGCACAGATGGATTAAGTAATTTGACCAGTAGGAAATAAAGTTGTCTCCCTGCCTCCTACAAGCAGGTGGTGTCCTTGCCCCGACCCCAGCATGTCAGGGCTGTGGGCAGGCAGGTGGAACCAGCATGTCTGGCAACACATACCTATGAGTGTGCTTCTGGCCTGGCTGGCAGGACTTCCAGCTCCTTCTAGCATGCCTCCCCGCCTACTCTCTCTGCTCTCCACCATCACAGGTCTCCTCGGAGTCCTCCGGAGGCACCTTCATCTACCAAGGCTCCGTCAAGGGCCACGGCTTTGGGCAGTTCGGCTTTCAAAGACTTGGTAACTAGGATTTGTCTCCCGCAAGTATGAGCTCATGGGGGTGGAGGAGAAACCTGTATAATGGAGTGGAGGGCAGGGGATCAGTGAAGTTCAACGGTCAAAGGTGGAGGTTCTGAACCTTTTTCTGGATCAGGGACACCTTTGAAATTCTGATAAAAGTTAAGGAAGGTCCCTCCAGAAATAAGCACACTATATAATGCACTCGACCTTTGCCAGGTTCACACTCAGCCCTGGAGTGGAGAGCCTCAGCTTAGGGGACGGTGGGTCTCAGATACAGCCCCCCACAGCACTATCCAGCCAGCTCCCAGGTATCACCCAGACATCCCGGGGTATTAAGACATGGGCTCTCACGGGTGCCCCGATCTTTCCTCTCCGCACATCCTGGAGGCTGGTATTACGGTCCTCATCCTCACTGTGCAGATGAGGAAACTGAGCATCAGGGAGGCTGCCCTCACCCGCTCTTCCCAGCATCTTTACCCTGAATGCTTCACATCATCAGTGCCCAGCATCCCCACTCCACAGATTGGCCTTGACCCTGAGCCTTTGGGTTCCAAGCCTCAGGCTCTAATGGAGGAAGGGTCCTGTTTTCTTGGAAGCAGTGCACAGGGATACAAGAGGCAGTCATGGTGCTTGAGAGCCAGCTCTGTATACCCCGGTGCTGACATCGCCAGTCTCCAGGGGCCCCTTCCTGCCAAGGCATTACGTTTTGTCGCAGCTCTGACCTTCATAAAGCTTCTCCTTGTCTTAAGCAGAAATCCTCTGCCCTGTCAGGCCCACTCCTGCCCACTCTTCCCCCAGAGCCCTTCTCAGCTCTGCCCTCGTGAGCTGTACACAGTAAGACCCTCTTCCATGCAGCAGCCCTCCAAATACTTGAAGACAGTTCCTTGGCCCTTCAGCCTAAAACACAAGAGAGACCTCAGGGACCCTAAGTTCTCATGTTGGCTTCACAGCTGACTCCCTGTCTCCTGAGGCAGACTCTCCCCTCTCTGAGCCTTGTGGGGGGAAGGGCAAGCAAAGGAGGGCAGCCCCTCCAGAGGCAGAAGCTTTAGTGCGCCCCCTCCCACCTCCACCAGAGCAGGTGCACATTCATCCATTTTATGTTTTGACTTTCTTGTAAAGTTTCATCCGATAAAAGCTTTCTATGGCCAAAAGAAGTTTTGAAACTTCTAAAGGACTGCATACTTTTAAGAATTATCCTGCGACAGTTTCATGTTCTCTGGCAGATTGGCTTCCCCAGGACTGAGCACTGACCTGTGTACGTGATCCGACCAGTATACATGGGCCCCTTCTTCCGGGGAGTGTCTGAGTGTGTGTGGAAGGCAGGTGGGTGGGCTGTGGGCACAGAGGCCTCTCCCAGCTGCTCCGGAGAAAGTAACATCCCAAGCCGCAGCCACAGTTCCCAACAGTGACAGCTGGGGGCTGTACCTTCAGACTGTGTCTCAGTGACCTGAGGTTTATGCTTTGGGACTTGCAGACCTCAGGCTGCTGGAGTCAGACCCCGAGTCCATCGGCCGCCACTTCGCTTCCAACAGCAGCTCGGTGGCAGCCGCAATCCTGGTGCCTTTCATCGCCCTCATCATTGCAGGCTTTGTGCTCTATCTCTACAAGCACAGGTACCGTGAAGGAAGGGGAAACGGGGCCTGGGAGGGTGACAAGACGGGTGCCAGGCCCTGTCCCCTACTCTAACCCACCCAGATCCTTCCTGGCTCAGGAGAGCTGTAACCTTCTGAAAGGAAGAAAGAACCTCCCTCTCCCTCTGCCCCTGTAGACTCCTGAGTCTCCTCTATGTCTCAGTCACTCTCTCTTAACCCCAGGAGAAGACCCAAAGTTCCATTCAATGGTTACGCTGGCCACGAGAACACAAACGTTCGGGCCACATTTGAGAACCCAATGTACGACCGCAACATCCAGCCCACAGACATCATGGCCACCGAGGCAGAGTTCACAGTCAGCACGGTGTGTACAGCGGTATAGCCACCAGGCCTGGCTGCCACCACCACCGCCACCGAGAGCCCCGCCTCCAGCAGCCGGTGAGAAGGGTGTATGGGAGGCGGACGTGGACCTGTGCCCGCATGTTTTAACATGCCAGATTGTTCTGAGGTTTCATCTTTATGCACCATCTTTACTTTTTCTTATCTTTCTCTACTCAGAACTCTTATAATAAGAGAGCAAAACAGAAAAAGTAAAATCTCTGACAGCATAAATCAGGCTTTATAGGTGATCAGTAATGACTCTGAACTTGAAGTTGCAGAAAAATTGAATAGTAGAGGAGAGAAACAAGAATGCCCCATGGCCTGCACACACACCCACCCCACCCCAGGTTTGGGGCTCCCCTGGGTCCCAGGTGCCTGTGTGCATGATGTCCCAGCTCTGCGTCATCTGGAGTTGGTGGCTCCCGAGAGAGGCAGCTCTCAGCGCTGCCCCTCACCAGCATCTAGGGCCTTGGAACCTGCCACCTGGCCCACAGGGACCCTCTGACCACCTCCAATCTGCCCAGCTCTGGAGCACAGAGAGGGTGCTGCTTGGCCCAGGAAGTGAGTATGTAAAAACCACCTTCAGCAGACACACGTACATTTAAAACGAGTGATGAGGTGATCACTTCAAATGATGCCTAACAAGAACAGCTGAAATTAAAATAAAAATGCCACGTCAGGAAGTCATCGAGGCCTGTGGGATTCGTGAGTAAGGCACAAGGGGGCAGGGCTGCGTTATGACTTTCATGGACCCTTCCTCCATTAAAATATATATATGAAAAGTAATACTTTAAAACTGTCATTATAAAGATGAATATAATTCAGTCTGGATTCATTATTACATGTCCAATATTCTTTTTTTTTTTTTTTCCCCCAAAAGAAACTAAAATTAAAACATTTTCCTGGACTCCTAAAAGCGTGGTGGCCTCTAGGCCCTGGGTCTCCAACCAGGGAAAAAGACAACATCCGGAAAATATATGTGTGGCTGCATGTAAGGAGGGGTCCCTGCACCCCACCCTCAGTTTAGGAAGATTAAAACTCGAAGATAAGGATCAAAGCAACTCTTTAATTCTTTCCCCCCTTTATTTCTTCTTTGCTTTCCTGTTGCTTTTTTTTTGCTCCCCTCCGGACCCCGCCCACTGCCTTTCTTGTATGACAAACGCTGGTGTGATCTGTCTGTTCCCAGTTCTCCAGGGGACAGGAAGTACGCTACCCTGAGCGCAGTGCCCAGTGCCCATCTTCGTCTGTCCCTCTGCCCGTGTCTGCTACTGCTGGGACTTGGGCCCTCGCCCTGCCGCCATCTGCACCCACCCACCTGGAGAGGACTCCCACTGTGCTCTGCCTTGGGGCAGTCAAGAAAGAGGGGCTGCAGACCGAGGAAGGAAGCTTATGGATTTAAAATAACAGAGCGCGTTGTGGATATGTGTGTGTGTCTATGGGCCAGAGCATATATGCCCATGCACACACACACATACACACACACACACACACACACCTCTTCTTCATTCAATTCTAAGGAAGAGACTATAGAAGCTTAAAAAAGAGAAATGGATGTGAAAGATGCCCTATTCCCTGCTCCCCACAAACACAAAGAAGAGGTGAAGAGGAGGAGGCACCAACAGCACTGCAGCCAACACGCTCCACTCTGTTCTGTTTGTCAGGATTCAGTGAATGATGCATCTGAGGTGGTCAGTATGCAGACACCAGCCCTCTGCAAATGAATGGTCCCATCTGCAGAATGACAGCAAAGATTACCCAAGGGCAGAAAAATATCTTCAGAAATAGATTGGAAACCAGTTTATTTTTTTCCAACATAATTTTATTGCATTTTAAACCCAGTGAATTAAAAAGTCATTCTGGGCCTCAGGCAGCACCGGAAAAACAGGACGGATAAGAGGAGTTAAAGGCAGGAATCTGGCCAGGAGCCCAAGGTCAAGTCTGTCAGTCAACTGACGAAAAAGAGAAACAAGTCTGTGGGCCAGACAGGGCCACCAAGTCTGCAGGCATCGGGAGGTGCTGGAAAGGATGGGAGAACAAGCCTACCCCAGTGTCCAAAAAATAATGGCTGTATATATCAAGTTTCTTTTTCTCTGTGCCTGACACTGTAGCTGTATCATTTCTAGACCTGCAGTACCCCAAAACATAAGAATTATTATTCCAATTTTATAGATGAGAAAACAGAAGCCCAGAAAGGTGAAGAGGTATAAGCCACAGTTAGTAAGTGTGGGGACAGGATGCAAACCCAGATGGCTCTGACTCCAGAGTCCACTCCCTGGGTGCCAGAAACCCAGGTGTACAAGGGACACCAAAGCTGGAGAACAGTAGGTGCATCTCTACAGTAGAACTGTGGCCAGGGCTGGTGGGCCAAGCAGGGAATACATATGTCCTCTCTGGGTTCTGTTCTTTCTACCTGGGGAATATCAGGGCAAGGACCCAGTACCTGGCTCCTGGAGCTGGTGCTGGCCCCTTGGGTCCCAACAGCCCCTCGGCACAGCAGACAAAGGACCTGGGAGCTCCTGGATCAAAAAAAGGGAGTGGATGAAAGTCACATTCTCTCCAGCTCCCTGCAAGTGGATTTATTTTGAGTTTCATTATGCTTGGGTCGTTAATGAATTCTACATAAGTATTGTGGGAAGCTAACAAGTTTAAGAATTAAGCTATGACATTTAGAACCCCTTTCTCTATCCTTGGGAAGGTCCCCATGGGCTTAAGCACATGTACATGTACGACATGCTGGCCTCTGATGTTCATATCACATGTTGAAATGACAAATAGAAATGCATGGGCCTTAAATGGCAGGGACACCTGGTTCTTAGGCAAATTCTGGCTTGGAACAATGCCATGGGGACTAGCAAAGACAGGGACCCAGCACAGCCCATCACTGCTCTGGGTCACAGCATCCCTGGAAACAAATGCAGGGAGCTCTCTGGCTGCTCCCATCCCCCTTCTTATACTCCTCTCAAACCAACCAGTGGACTCCTTCTCCGGCCCTGCCTCTGCCCATCTCCTGTGTCCCCTTGTGAAGTCCCAGGAGACGCCCCAGGAGCACATGCTGGTGCAGCACCCAGCACTCTGCCGTGCATCGTCCTTCCCACCTCTGGCATTTTTCTCTCCACCTCCAGAGGTTTGGAAGGGACCAGGGCAGACTGGGCCCTTCACCCACCATTCATACCACATACCCATCACCATCCCATAAGGGGAAAAAAAAGTAAAAAACAAAAAAATCTTTTGTACAGAGATATATTTTTATTATACAAAGTTTGTACAGTACCAAAAAGAAAGGGGAAAAAAAGGTGTAAATTTTTTTTCATTATCGTAGGTAAACGGTAGTGGAAGCCTTTTTTGTAAATGTAATAAAATGTATAAATATGGTTTTCAGAAGACATCAAGTGCTGTAAATATGTAATCTACACATCTTCTTGGCTTGTCTGCAGTATATACATTTAATTTATCTGTCTCTGTATATGAGGCTTCCCCCTGGGGTCCTGCATTATGGTACTTTCCTGAATTTGAGAGCAATTTTAAATTTTTTGAATTCAAATAAAATATAAATTTTTGCATTTGTTTTCTTACATTTTTATGTCCTTTTTTATGGCAAGGGACGAGTGTTTGTTGGGAAAAGGGAGGAAAGACATATTTTGGGCTAAAAGCCATCAGTGGAAATGTAGAAATCTCTTAAACTGCTTTGTGTTGCCTCTGCTGTATGTTGGGAACTCCCAGCAAAAATAATAGTGGAAGCACCATATACAAAAATTAACTCTAAGTGGATCAACTACCTAAACATAAGACCTAACACTGTAAAACTCTTACAAGAAAACACAAGAGAAAAGCTTTATGACATTAGATCTGGCAATGATTTATTGGATATGACACCAAAAGTACAAGCAAGAAAAAGAAATATAGATAAATTAGAAGTCATTCAAAATTTAAAACTTCTGTGCATCAAAGGACACAGCAGTGAAAAGGCAACCTATGGAATGGGAGAAAATATTTGCAAATAATATCTAACAAAAGATTAATATCCAGAATAGATAAGAACTCCTATAACTCAACAGCAAAAAACAACCCTGTTAAAAAGTAGGCAAAGGACTTGAACAGACATTTCTTCAAAGAAGATATACAAATGGCCAATGAGCACAATGAGAAATGCTCAGCATCAATGATCATTAAGGAAATTCAAATCAAAACCACAGGGAGATAACCTCTCATACCCATTAGAATAGTTACTATCAAAAAAAAGTGTTTGTAAAAATATAGAGAAATTGTAATCCTTGTGCACTGTTGGTGGGAATGTAAAATGGTGTGGCCACTATGGAAAACAGGATGAAGGTTCCTCGAAAAATTAAAAATAGAATTTTATATATATGATCTAACAATTCCTCTTCAGAGTATCCAAAAGTGAAAGCAGTGAAAGCAAAGAGGTATCTGCACACCCATGTTCATAGCATTACTTACAATAGCCAAGAAGTAGAAGCAGCCCAAATGTCAATTGATGGATGGATAAACAAAATGTGGTATATACATAAATGCAATATTATTCAGTCTTAAAAAAGGAAGAAAATTCTGATGCATGCTGCAACATGGATGAACTTTGAGAACATTATATTAAGTGAAATAAACCATTCGCAACAGAAAAATATTAGGCGATTCCACTTATATGAAGTATCTAGAGTAGTCACACTCACAGAAACAAAAAGTAAAACAGTAATATGACAGATCTGAAAACATCGCCATTATATCATTAAACGTAATTAGGTTTAATTCAGCTTTTAAAAGCAAAAGATTTTCAGCTTAGCTCACAAAGTAGAACTCAACCCTGCGCTGAGTTTAGGAATGCAAGAGGCGTACCTAAAACAAAATGATTCAAAACAGCTCAAAAAGGAATAGGCATATGTTCTGCATAATTCAAGACATTTATACATCCTGGAAAACAAGACCTTTAGCAGGGGAGGAGAGGAGAGCGGATCTCTCATACTCATACTTTGGTGCCAGATATGGCCATGTTGGGGGTCCCAGGGCCAAGTGGACAGACTATTACCAAATGCATGGCTTGGAGCTAAGGTAAAGAAACTTACTAGCTACAGTCATTGTTGTTAGTTTTCCAAAGGGAAGAATCATAAACAACAGAGGAATAGGCAAAAGAGCCCCAGGTGTATGCAAACAAGAAACTAGGGATCACCATCTTGGTATCAGACAAGTGCAAATTTAGGCCCAAAGCCATTAAGCAAGACAAAGAAGGGCACTTTATAACATTACAATAGTAATTACCTAGTCACCAAATAAGAAGCAGCCACTTTCATAAAGCAGAAACTAGGAGATACAAAGAGAAATAGAAACACACCAATAATAGGAGCTTGAACTCGCCACTAAGTCCACAATGTCAAAGTAACAAACAACAATTAAGATTGTAGAAGACCTAAACAAAACAATCATAAGGAAGTTTTTATGAATATGTGTCAAACGCTGCAACCCAATGTTAGATAATATATTTCCTTTCGAAGCAGACATGACACATTCATGCAAATATTCCTCCTCCTATGGAAGAACTCTTAAAAAGTGGGGGACTGTGCGTGTAATAAGCAAATAGTCCAAAACTATGAAAAGAAAGATATGCAAAGACTCTTAAATATATGAAAAGGTACTCAGTTTCACTCCTTGCTGATACCATTTTTTACCTATTAGATCAGCATAAATGTAAAACCTAGACAACACACTGTTGACAAAGATGTGGGGGAAACTGGCATTCTCAGGTACTGCTGGCCCAACTCTCATGGAGGAGACTATGACACTATATAACAAAATTATTTACCATTGACCCAGTAATCCTACCTGTAGGAATTTTTCTGAAGATATACTTCCTCAAACATGAAATAACGTATGAACTAGGTTACTCACAGCAGCTTTATTTATAAAAGCAAAAGACTGGAAACCACTTCAGTGTATATCAATAGAAGACATGTAAACTATAGTAAATGTATGCAATAAAATATTATACGGCTGTTAAAAAAAAAAAAGCAATGAAGAAGCTCCCAAGAGCAAATGTGGAATAATTCTCAAGATAAACTATATGAAAAACACTATGTGGAGAAGTGTATGTTTCTGGATTCTTTGTATAATAAAGAAGGGGACTAAATTTATTTCATTCAAAGCAAAATGAAATAAATACACTTTATGGAGTTAGAATAGTCACAAGAGAGGAACTATTATAAATGATTTTCAAAATATAGTAATTTAACTGTATATCCCTAGCAGGATACAACTAAAGACAAAAAGAATTGCAAAAGTTAACTGTTTTCAGAAATCATATTGATAGTGATAAGTGGACACTTTATTCGGATACTGTTTTGTGTATTTTGAGAAAAAGCATATGAATTATTTTGTTAGTGTCATTGGGAACCTGGATTTTTCTCAAAGAAGAAAGATTTATGTATTAGATGAAGTTAAGTCCTGAACTTGAATTGGAAATATCGCTATGATCTTATGATGTATTCTATCTTTAAAATACGTGTACATGTATATGCATGTACATACATATGTATGTATTTTCTAGCTCTGTCTACTGAAAAGGCCTAGAGATAATGAAAAATCCAATTGCACTGAGCATGACAAATCCCCAGATTGAGGTTTCTAAAAATTATTTTTTCAATAGAAGGAACCAAGGCTCTTTGGAGAAATAGCTGATTCCAGGTCTGGGGCAGGAAATATATAAAATAAACATGGAAAACAAGAAAGCTGTCAAAGACTATTTGTTTCATGTCAAAAGAAGTCAAGAGCCAACTTCAAAAGGCTCTCACTGGACAAAATATGAGACAATTTGAGCATCAATGGTAATAATAAATAATAAAGGCAATGAGAGGGAATGATAAATATGTTTGAATCCATGAGTTCATAGTAACATTTTTTAAAAACTTATTGGTAATCTATGTATGCTGCTAAGAATCACCTCATTATTTTGATAATCAGTGAATACGAGGCAAGGAAGCAAGCATTTATCCTGCTTTTGATATATGAAATGTATTTCAGAGTAACCAAATAGTCAAGGAGGGGACTTTTCTCTTGATAGAAATATTCTAGCTAGTAAATGAAAAGAGAAAGAATTGAAGTATCACCATTTTAAACCCCCATGAAAATAAATCCTGCCAATGATTATTAATGACTGCTAATATCATAAAAAGAGTCAACCCGACATGCGTGACTTCTGATGGTAGTACACAACACACCTATGAAATAGTCCTGTAAAAAACATCTAATCTGAATCCGATCAAACCTCTTGGTCTAAATGCCAATTTATAGGTAATAAAGATGACAGAGAAACTGTTCCGATGATATCATAGGGGTGCAACTGACAATACACAGACTCTGGAAAACTCCTCAGCAAAAATGACGTAATCCTAAATCTGCTGGCATCATATGACCTTATCTGAATCCTGACTCCATCAAATTGTTCTTAAATTTTTGAGACAATCCATAAAATATGAACATTAATGAATATATTAATAAATAATTTTTAAATTTTAGGTGTGATAAGGGTATTATGGATATGTTTATTGTCAAAGGCACATTATCTTTTGGATATATACACTGAGGTTTTTATGGATGAAATGATATGGCGTTTCGGATTTACTTCCAAGTAATCTCTAGAAGAAGTGAGTAACAATATACATAAAACAAGAACAGCTATGAGTTGATAATTATTGAAGCTGGACATCTATTATTCTTTCTACTTTTGTATGTTTAACATTTTTTTATAACAAGAATCTTTTGTAAAAAAGAAAGGCAAATAATTTATATACATATTTGCTTTTCTTGCAAAAAATGCAGAAAGTATTAACTATCATCACCTCTGAGTGAGAATGGGGTGAAAGGATAGGAATGGGAGCAAAAACCTTGAGTATATCTCTTTTTTATAGAATTTTTAACTTTTATACCATATAAATTTTTATATTCAAATATTTAAAAATTGAAAGGTTTTTTCAAATCCTTAAATTGAATACAAACAGCAACGAATGACCTAAAACTTTATCAAAATGATAGCAACCAGCACAGAGAGAAAATAACTACTTTAAGTCACTTTTGAACACACAACTCTGACTTAGTGATATCTAGTCTAATGATAAGGACTGCAAAGAAATCTTAAACGTTACTTAGTTTCTTGTTAATAGTAATATTAGTATCGTAATTTTGAAGTAATTTTATGTATATTATATGATAAAACAGTTCAATGTTAATGTTAATTAGCACCAAAATGTTATCTGTAAAAGAGATATAAATATACAATAAAATAGGTTAATAAAAATCACATATTAAATTTGAGTTAGAAATATTAACATGAATTCATGAAATTTAAAATACATATTTATTTCCTAAAACCATCCATTGAAAGCATCCAAAAGCAATGATACCCAAGTAGCAAAGCAACGATCACAATAAACATCCAGCTCTTAGCTTCTTTTCCCTCTTTTTTTTTTAAGCTATGGGAATATAACCCCAAATAACTTTTCTTTCACTTTTTTTAATTAAGATATAATTGGCATGTAACATTATATATTAGTTTCAGGTATACAACACAAC
Organism: Pteropus medius; assembly: GCF_902729225.1. Lineage (NCBI taxonomy): Eukaryota > Metazoa > Chordata > Mammalia > Chiroptera > Pteropodidae > Pteropus > Pteropus medius. The sequence goes on along the minus strand of NW_024349803.1, from coordinate 1,370,780 downwards.
GATTCGATATTGGATCACTACAATAAATCTAGTTAACATCCATCGCCACACACAGTTATAAACTTTTTCTTGTGATGAGAACTTTTAAGATCTACTCTCTTAGCAACTTTCAAAGATACGGTACAGTATTATTAACTATAGTCACCATGCTGTCCATTACATCCCTAGGACTCATTTATTTTAGAACTGGAAGCCAGTTCTTGGTTTCTGAATACCATTCCCCATTAAGAGGAACCAGAGCTTCTTCAAGAAATGATTGATTGCACATCTGGGACAAATTAAACACAAGCTGGGCCTGGGATATCTTGTCATGACCAAAAACAAGGAAGCTCTCAGAGACTGTGGACTGACTATTAGAGGATATCATTATCAGCCTCTAAATTAACTGTTAGAAACTTTTCAAAATAAAAAGTTGAGAGCAAAAAAATCAGACCTACACTATTTTACAGAGGAATTTCACCAAACCATCAAAGAACACATAATCCCTGCTGTATACCAATTATTCCAAAGAAAAGAAAAAGAAGGAAACTCCCTCAAACCCACAAAATATGAAAAATAAATAAATCCTTCCAACGAAAAACCAAATGAACCTAATAACACATCACATTGGCAAGTAATTATTTCAAATTACTGTTGACACAGTACCCTGCCTCTGCATCTCTGGTGGGGTCTGTTCAAAGAACAAAAGACAGTAGGGATGAGGTGGATTTTAGAAGCCTGACAAGGACTCTAGACCCCTTGCTTTTATCTCACAGAAGTGTAAATACTTTTAAATTTTATGATACATTTATGCTGAGCCGTATATAAAAATCACAAAAGAATACTATAAAAATCTATAATTCCGGCATACTACAGATTCTTTCAGAGCATTTTGACGCCCACACACACTTTTGTAACATGTGTCAGCTAACAATTTCTTGTAGGTATTTTTACATGCAGTTGTGTATATGTAATTTTTTCCCCACATTTTAAACGGCTGCTTAGTTTTCTGTTGCCTGCTGGCGCTATCATTTGTACCGCATTTCCCTTTATTGGACATTTTCATTATAAAATGTTTGTCATCATATCGCTGCCATGAACCAATTCATAGAATGATTGTTGGATGTTGTTTAGGACCTAATTGACCATGAATTTATTATGATACCACTCTTTCCGATAATGTTTTTCTTTCAGCAAAATTCAAAAGCATGAACATCAGATAGTAGAGAGGTTGCATTATTGGATTCTTAAATGATTGAGATTATGCCAGGCAGATGTAACAAAAGACAGCAGGAAGAAATGCAAAGATAATTGGTAAGAATGCTTGAAAATCTGAATTTTGGCACCTAAGCTAGGTAGGAAGGGATATGAAGACAGGAAGGAGGTGATGGATAGAGGAAAGAAGGGGCCAGAGACCAAAGGTCCTTAGGTATATTTCTCTCAGCTGCAAGAAAGAGGAATCCTCACTCAAATTGACTTAACAAGAAAATGCATTAGCTCACATCACAAAGTCCAGTGGCTGAGTGAGCTTTGGCTTAGCCAGTATCTCCAGCTCCATTTCTTCTGGATTCCCTCGGCTGTGCTCTGGGTGTGGCTGTGGCTACACGCTGGCTGTTCTCAAGGTACTAAAATTCAGAAACTAATTCCCTAGTCCCACCCCCAACCTGTTATTTCATCTCAGTGGCACAAATTGAGTCATCCATTTCTGATCATCCAATCCCTGCCATCATGGGAACGTCATCACTGATTAGCTGATTGTGTTCCTACTTGGCCAAAGAGAATGGGATTACCTTTGGATAAAGCGGGCGGGAGTCTGGAACTGGTAATAGAAGCCCGAAGGCACATGGGCTTCATGGGAGGTACTAATTACCTAACCAAAAATCGCAGTACTCTTAAGGGGGCCTACCAGCAGTGTCCATCACAGACGCTAAGAAATAAACATGTAATAAGAGACTGGGCTGAGCATTATGAAAAAACAAAAACGGAGTAGGGATTAGGCTCTGCCTTTTTGTGACTTTTAAATTGAGACCTGAAAAATAACTGGGAGTTAGGTCATGAATGCAGGGGAGACTAATCCAGGAAGTGGGAACTGCATGTGCCGAGGTCACATCCCTTGACTTACCATTACAGGTGCATGATTTTGCACTTGCCTTCTGTCACACACTGTTCCCCCTGCTTTCCGATAGTTCAGTCTGTTGGAGGAACTGAAATGAGACCAAAGCGGCTGAAGTATGGGAAAGAAGGAATAATGTGTGACGGAAGACAAGGGCAGAATCATGCACCTGTAATAGGAAGCTAAGTGATGTGACCTAATTTACATTGTAAGAAAATAATGTGCAACTTTTGGGATTTGGGTTGAAGAGGGCCAAAAGTAGGAATACTAGTTAGGCAGCAGCTGTAGTCAACCAGGTGGGGGTGATGGTAGCCAGGATGAAGGCAGCAGCAATGGGAATGGAGAGAAATGGGAGGATTCAAGATGTCTTTTGGAGATTTATCTCATATGACTTGATTGATTGATATAGAGGCAAAAGAGAGAGAAGATTCAAGGGAGAATCTAAATGTCTGGCCTGAGCAACTGGATGGATGATGATACACTTGACTGGGATGAAAAAGAAAAGGATGGAGGAGTAGAGAGCCAGCTTAGCGGGGAAGTCAGTATAGACTTGCTGAGCCCCAGAGGAGATGCCAAGCAATTAGTTATGCAAATCTGGAGCTCAGGAGAGAGATTAGTGTCTGGATTACTCAGATCGATGATATGAAAGGTTGTGGGTTTAGGACAAATGTGGCTGAGCTGGAGTGGTGGAGGCAGCCGTGAGATCAAAGGCTGCATGGCCCTCTTATGGATGGCTGAGTCGCCTGGGGTGATAACAAGAGCTGGAGTGTAGAGGAAGATGCTGGCCACGGGAGGAAGTCTGTGATGAATGCAGGAACATGTCCAGGAGGTGGGGGCTCACAATGACGGGGAGAGGCAACACAGGTGAATGAGACTAGCATCAAAGGAGCTGGCTTCCAAAGGACCTAAGGATTAGGAGTGCGGGCCCTGGAGCCAAACTCCCAGAGTTGTAATCTGGGCTTTCCCACATAATAAGCTGTGTGACCTGAGACAAGTTATGTACCTGAGCTTCTGTGGCCTGCGAACAGGGCTGATCACAACAACATCCCCTGCATCTGTGGCAAGGCTGAAATTAGATCATCCATAGTCCTTAGCAGAGTACCTGTCCCTCAGATACTTAATGTGAGTCTTTATAGCTACTAGCTCTCAATTACTGGCCACGAATAAGGGAGGAATCACATGAATAAGGGAGGAAAAGGAGTAACGATGTGGAGGCAGCAGCAAGGAGTGAGTTCAGCAGCCCTGCCTCCCCACTAAGAGGGACTTGGTTCCTGAGCAGGTGAGCAGCCTCTGTCTGAGCGGGCTGCCAGGGGCAGGGTCCTCTGGAGAAAGGCAGGCTTCAAAAATCTTGGTTACTATGGAGTCCAGGCAATAGGAGGATGGAACAGAGGAAGGCTATAGAATAATGACTCACGCAGCCCACCCTCCATTTCTAACTTGGGAACCATGAAGAAGCTGCCTCCTGTTTCCCTGCTTCACTTCCCCCTCCACCTGTTCCAATTCCTGATCTCCCCTCTTCAGTTCTGCCTGCCCATCCTCCACCTCACTCACTGGACACCCATGACAGCTGATCCCTATCTCCTCCTTTACCCTTCCGATCTCCCAGTCTTAGCCGCCTCCTCCCTCCCCTGCCTGTCCCTTTGCTCCTTCTCTTCCCTTTTCTGTTTCTCCGCCCTTCCATCCACCCACCATCCTTTCTGCCTTGCCCGCTTCTCCTCTCTCAATCCTTCCTTTGCCCCTGACCTGGCTCCTTCCTCAAGCCTGCTGAGCCCTGTAATTTTCAGGTCTCTCACACCTCCTCTTCAGATCTCAACCCAGATCTCGCCTGGTGATTCCTACTACCTACCCAGGGACTAAGTGCCCCTGCCAGTCAGATTCCTGATTCCGCCCAGAACTTCTGGCAACATAAGCACCTAGTGGTCTATTGATATGTGGGCCAACAGCCAGCCAGCCCCAGGCCACAAGGTATCTCCCTCAGCCAGGGCGTTTCTCCTGGTATTACATTCTTAGTTGTACTAGTCTTGGCCAGCTCTCTGGCTATCTAGATTGATAAGAGTTCTTGTTCCTGCGTGGCTCGACTGGTTAGCCTTAGTGGAATTCGAGATTTGTAAGTGACCTCTGGACCCTGCTATACCTGTGGTCAAACCATGGCTAACAGCAAGAGCATGACAAGGATTCCACGGCCTCTGTCCTGTCTTCCAGGAAGGTAAGCCCTGTGGATCTGGCACTGTTGAAGCAATTTCTAGAAAGAAGTTACATGAAAACATAGAAACAAAGACCCAGAGCTTCTCCTTCAGAGAGACCATGACTCATTTCCTCTCAGATGTCATCTTTGTCCCCAGATGTGCAGAATATTAGTTCATTTTAACCACCTCTATAACTTATACTTGAGATTCTGACTCCTACAGGGAAAAAAATGATTTCCAGTGGATTCTGATCAAAATCATGCCAAACTGAAATCTCTCTCTCCACAATCAGAATTCAAGGATAACAGAATCTATAAGACAGTTTCTTATACCCCATTTGACAAGGATAAAGAACCAAAGTTTATTAGAAAACTTCAACCTTGAGCTACGAAGTCTTGTGGATATCACTAGAAGGTGAATGCATGGAGGAACAAGGGGAAAGAGTCCCCATAAAGACTCTCCAGCTCTCCCCTCCTTCTCAAGTACAAAGTGTGTCAGCTCTCTTCCTGAACTACGAGGCAAATCGGAAGGGTCAGAGAAGAATCAGCCCTTTGGGAATACCTTCCTTTCTTTTCATCCATAATCATCCTTGCGTTATTTGGGTCCCAGATACCTCAATGTGGGGACATATCAAAGTAGATGTATGTAGAAGGCCAGCAGACTGAGGAGCCATCTGTTATGGGCAAAAGGCAAAGACTCGTGGGTTGTGTACATCCATCCACCCATGTCTGCAGAATCATAAAGAACAGTGAAAGGAAGATGCCAGTCCAACACAAGGCATGTAAGCTCTTGGGCCCCGGTCCTCCCTGACAGCCTCACTATGTCTTGTTAATTTCCCCTCCTCCCTTCCTCCAAGCATTTGGTGTAACCAGGAAGATGCCAGAAGAATCCAAAATAAATTTTTTTTTTTGGCAGTTTAATCAGTACAAATTATTTTCAGATCACTTCATCCCAAACAGGATTTGACTAGCTTTAAGAGATGTATATAGAATCATAGGAAATTTTTTAAAAAAAGAAGTGAAAACAAAGTCGGATAAACTGAGGCCAGAGATTGATGCACAAATTGCAAACCATGAAGAGCCTGTTGTTTTTAAGAATTGGACCTTAAATCTCTGAGCCTCCTGGTGGCCAAAATTTAGTCCATTTTTAATTCGATAGCCACTAAGAGGAAAGCAAAATTAATCACAAATATCTAGTTTTCCTAAGATATCAGTTGTTCAAGAAAGGTTCCTGAGATAACACCTGTGTTTTCTCTTTCTCCCAGGATGCCCCAGAGGGATTTAGGGTGACCTATAGCCCAGCTAGCCTCACCTCCTCCATCAATTTCTGGGAACCTTCAGGAGTGGGGTTGGGTTGGAGACCTCACATGTGGTCATGAACAAGGTCTTTCCTTCTAGGCGCTGTCTTATACAGGCATCCCTCTGCTCTGGCCCCCGGGTGAGATTTGCAGAGAGGGTTTCAAAGAAGCTTCTCACCACCATCTCCAGGGCACCCCCTTGACCCACCTCCTGCTGGTCTCCACTGCCTCTAAGTACACAGGAGCTACTCTGTAGTCTATGAATTCCCCAAAACCCTGAAGCTAAGCTGTGTTCTATGGGAGAAGAGGGAGAAGAGCCCTTTTCCCCTTTGTGTCACGTTTGTCACCTGGCACCAAAGGAGGGCTCCCTGAGCCCCAGTGACGCTCAAGAGAGTTCTGTGACAATGGCTCTGTGAGCCCCTGCCTGTGGCGCCTCTCCTTGGGCTCAGATGAGCCTGCAATACTGATCCAGAACCAGCCTTAGAGATAGGCTCCTCTTCTTATTCTTCCTTCCCACAGCCCTCACCCTCTGTGTGGCACAGTTATGGGGTATTTTCCTACAATAAAAATGTGAAAAATAAATGTGACTTTAGGAATGAGTATTATGTGATGGGAGACAATCATCTTCGCTTACGCAGAGAATCACTAACTGTGCCCTGATTTAAAAATTTATGTCTATGTGGATTCCTATTCCATTGTACAGCGAGTCTAGGCAAAATCTCTAATTGGATTTTGCCCTTAACTGATGCTCTTGGTTTAAGTGGCTTAGAAGAAAGCTCTCAGCCTTGAGAAGTGGGAGAAGTAACCGCGCACTGAAAAGAGGGGCCTCTTAAGCTCTCTGCCTCTTCTTCTGAGCAGCACAGGGTGGGGTCTGGGGTATAGGTTCCTTCTGTGGTTCCTGACAGGGACCAGAGATGCAACAGAGGGAAATAAGTTGTCGTTCAGCTGCAACGTAGGGTGACTGAAGTAACAGTGAGGTGAGAAGAATGCGACTTTAACCCCCTAAAATGTGCATTTGGAGGCAATTCCAGATTGACCTAAAATAGGAGGGGGAAATGGTGCTACAGGTATGTTAGTGCTAATAATGTTGGGAGTGTGAAAACAGCCAGGAGAAAGCAGTGCGGAAGACTAAAATGTGTGACCCCAGCCCCCAAGGCCCAGCTTGAACCCCACCTCTCCTGCAAAGCCTTCCCTGACACCCCACTATATGTAGCTCCAGTAGTGGACTGTGGCAGGGACTTAACACTGGTGTTTGCTACTAAGAGGACGAGGGCTAAGGAACATCCAAACGGCGGGTGGGATCAAAATTGAGGTAATGGGATGTTGCACATGACTAATTCTGACTTAGGTACGGCTCCATTCAGATAAAGCCTTCCCAGGCAGCTGGGTAACTGCAGCTCAACTGGAAAACATCGTTAGTCATGTAAGGCTCTCAGGCTGTGTGAAGGAGTATTTGTGAGGCACTGAGTATGTATGTAAATGCACATGCTAAATGGGTGGCCAAAGGCCAAAGACAGCAGCAGGTGGATACGGTAGCTGGAGGGGCCCAGGAGTCATCCAAGCATGGCTGGCTGGCAGGAGTCATCCAAGCATGGCTGGCTGCCAGTTGGGCTCCTAAGAGGAGAGCCCAGGGCAGGAGATGGATCTGGAAGTCATCTGTATCTACACAGTGGTAAAAACATAAATGAAATGGAGTGAACAGAGTGATGAAGAAGCAGGCCTAGGAGAGTCTGGAGCACAAAGACACAGGGCAGCCTGGGTAACGTGAGACCACTTGTGATGCCCACGCTGCCTTCCTTACTTCAGAACTTCTGCACCCCCGTCTCCCAATGGTGTTACTCTTCTCCACGAAGTGACTAAATATAAACTCTCTTCTGCAGCCTGAAGGTGGAGAGCTATTCCCACTGGGGGCCCCGGAACAGGCAGAGAGAACCCAGGGGACTCAGGGGTCCTGACTGCTATGCATTTCACCATGGCAAGACCCCAGGAGCTTCAGGAAGGGGGTTATGGGGAACAATAAGGCTGAGGCAGCCATAACCCTGAGTTCAGCAGCTGAGGCCAAGGGCTAAGAAAAAACTGGACCCCACCTTTCCCTGCCTCTCCCTTCGAGTCTACTGGCTGAGGAGTCTGTGGAATGAGAGTCCTTTTGGTGCCTTTTAGTCACCTCAGAGGAGCCAATGCCCTTCTGGGGCAAAAGGTACAGAAATAAAATAAGGGGATGATGATCCCATGTAACACCCTCCCACAGTGGCATTCAGTGGTTTGGTGTCCCATGACCAGGATCCGGCCTGTGGACACGCAGACTAAGAAACTGTCTGCCCATTCTGCACAAGGAATCTATTCCCAAAGAACTGTTGCATGGTAATGAAGCTCAGGATGTATAAAACCAATGTCAGTTTATTCAAGCAGCAGAGACCTGCTGGAGGATGTCTGAGCACCCTGGCAAAGTGATGGGTAGGGCCCCAAACACGAAAGCCACCTGAAAGAGACTTCTTCCAAAGGTAGACTCATGTAAACAGAGAGGGCGGGTCCACCTGGGCCAAGTTTTCTCTCCTGGCCCACGCTGCCCTCTTTCATGGCTGCACCTACAGTTGAGTTAAGAGAGAGGAGAGATAGGTAATAAACATCAAAACTGACCTCTGGAAACATGAGACACAACCACACTTCCAAGAGCAGGGCAAGAGGTGACACTCGAGGTAAAGAAGCTACCATCTCAATTCTATGCAGAGCTCAGCATGGCTTCCACAGTGAAGGTTCCAGAAGATGCAGGACTACACTGAGAATTCAGGTGTCGTCGGTGACAGAGGCAGTGTCCAAAAGATAGAAGTGAGTGGAAGGAGGTGGGAGTGGACAGTGGTCTAGATCTCCTTTGAGAGGGCTCTTCCTCTATACTTGGTGCTTTTCAAATTCTGTCCTATGCCCAATACTTCTGACTTGAACATACTTTCTTTCTCATGAATTTGATTACCATGCATACACAGATAACTCTCTAGTCCTATCTTCTCCCCCTAGCTTCTGGCCCAGACATCCAAATGCCTATTGCATATTCACACTCAGATGTCCCTAAGACACGTCAAGTACAAAATGTCCCACCCAACCCAAACTTACAACCTTCTGCCCTCTTGCCCCAACTGCATCTCCTCCTTGTGTTCCCTACTCTGAACAATGACACGCTCTACCCTGTCACCCAAGTTCTTCTATCTTTCCTCTGCTGTCTTCAATTCAGCCTCTGAAACCTCTCAAATCCATCCCCTTCTTTTCAGTGTAACCACTGCTTTAATAGTTCAGACCTTCCCTTTTAAATGGAATATCACAATAGTGTCCCAACAAATCGTCCTGACTGCAGCATATCCAAGTTCCATTCAGCAGATTTTGACAAATCACCTCTGACCATGTCACCCTCGGCCTGGTGTCCAAGCTCCACTGAGACATGAGGTCCTCCATGACCCTGCCTCAGCACCCCTCCAATCTCAGCTCCCACTACTCCCTTCCTCCCATTTTATACCCCAACAGTGCTAAGAAGCTAAGGTCCTCAGCCCCACCTTGAGTCTATACTACTTCACAACACTGTGCTTTCCCTGAAACCCTTATACCCTTTTTTGGGATCCTTCCTCTCAGCTCACACGGTTCCCTGTTTCACCTAATTACTGCAGTTACCAGCAACCCACTGGTCCTAGTCCAAGGCTCACCCACGACCCCTGCCCCTCAGAGATAATGTGAGCCAAAAAAGGTAAGCTGGGAAGAAGTCGAGGGGCAGTGATCCCAGGTGAGCTGGTTCTTGGGTAGCAGAGGAAGATGTTAAGGAGCTCCACTGAAAGGGAGTGCAAATCTCTCCACTGACTTCTCATGAGACCAGAAAGAGAGCTTTGTTCTTAAAGGTTCCATTACATTCACTGATAACGAAATAACCAGGGTATGAATGTCATCTCAATGTCATAGGCAGATTCAGAAGAGGGATGTTTCTTTAAAATCCTATGGAAACCAAAGTCCCCAGTCAACATTTTTAGACCCTCCTAAGGAGAAACTCTGGACACCAAAATGCTGAAAATAAGAAAAGCATTCTGTGTGAACCTTTAGTCTGTGTGGGAGGCTGGTCTTAATGGCCAACATTTAGAGAGCATGGGGTAAGCCTGGGACAAGATGGCTTAGGAAAAAACTGTGCCATGAACTTGGAAGGTAGAACCGTATCCAAAGTCCTCTCAGTAACGTCCCACACACAAACCAACTCCTTCCATCTCCCTTCCACCTCAGTCTTGGCATGGGGATCAGAAACAAAGCTTCTGCCGTGCCAAGAGGGAAAGAGCCAGGGAGGCAAAAACACAGGGATGAGTGAACACTGGTGAGGAAGCCCATGTTTCTGTAGGGTTTAATTTACTTACAATCCAGCCAAAGGTCACAACAAGCAGAGCTGACTCCCTGAGAAAAGGGAAATTCTTAGACTCCCTTTCCTTAGCCAAAGCAGTAGCTCACTGGAAGGAACATTTTGGCTATATATTTTTCCCTATCTGCACCTACCTATATCTCTCACACATATTATCATAACGATGGAAATTCACATCAAGTGCTTTGGTAATTGCTCATCCTTGCTCAAAGGACACTGTCAGCTCAGAATATCTCAAGACTTTTAATCTTTAGGTATTCTAGGTTTCCATATTTCTTAAAAGGAGAATTTATAAAGGAATTTTAACAGGAAATTTGGTCTACAAAGTGTTTTGAGTTACCTACCCTAATGTGAAAAGGGATTCAGTATGGCAGTAAGAGCACCTCAGGCTCTGGAGAGACAGATCTGGTTGAATCTTGCCTCTGCCATTTTCAGATGTGTGACCCAAGCGAGTTACTTAAGCTTCCCAAGCCTCGCTTCTCTTCTGGGAAGAATATTAGTACCTACCTCCTGAGGCTGCTGTGAGGATTAAATGATGATGTGTAAACACTGCTTAGCACAGAGCCTACCGAAGAGTAAATGTTCAATACTGGCTATTTTTGCTATTATTAACAATAACAGTTTAGTAAAACGTCATTTATTCCTACTTTTTACTGAGCTCACAGTGGCCTGCTCCAAGCCACTAATTCTCAGTTATGCCATTCTCTCACCAGTGTCTCAAAGTTCTCCTGTGAAGATACGCCTCAAATGAAAACTGCCATGTGGGAGAATTTGCAATGTATGCCAATGGGGTGCATGTACATGTGGACAGTGTGAAGGCAGAGCAAGGTTTGAAATCACTACTCAGGACCACTGATTTGCCTCTAATCCCCTAAATTACCAGATTGGCTCAAACACTAATAAAGCCCTTAAATGACAGCAAATGTAAGGATAGCCTGAGGACTGAAAGTGTTTTTTACAGGAGAAAAACAAATTACACTTAAGAAAAGTGCCTTCAAGTCTGGATCCTTAGCATCTGTAATTCACTTCCAAATGACCTGGATTATATCAAGATAACTTCCCTGGGTATACACCAAACTTAAAAACTGGGAATGTTCTACCACACATCTTATGATCTTGGGAAATTTAAATACACGTTTATCTCTTTTGTTGCGGAGGGAGTTGTCTCCTATGATGCTTTTCCTCCTGCATGCGTTCTCCGGTGGGCACTGAAGTGGGAGCTATTGTTGAAGTCTTTGCCGCACTCCAAGCACTTGTAGGGTTTCTCCCCAGTGTGGATTCTCTGGTGAATAATGAGACTAGAGCTCTGGTTAAAGCATTTCCCACATTCTCTGCACTTATAAGGCTTCTCTCCCGTGTGAATCCTCTGGTGAGTAATGAGGTTAGAACGGTCACGGAAGAATTTTCCACACTCAAGGCATTTGTAGGGCTTCTCTCCTGTGTGCACTCTCTGATGTGTGATGAGCTTGGAGCGCTCACTGAAGCATTTTCCACAGTCTGTACACTTATATGGCTTTTCCCCAGTGTGGGTTCGCTGGTGGTTAGCCAGTGTGGAGCTCTTACTGAAGCTTTTCCCACATTCAGCACATTCATATGGTTTCTCTCCCGTATGGATTCTTTGGTGACTAATGAGGGCAGAGCTCTTAGAAAAGGTCCTTCCACATTCAGAACACTGATAGAGTTTCTCCCCTGAGTTGGTACTATGTGGTCCAGATGAATTCAAGTTCTTACTGGCACTTTGAGGTTGTTCAGGAGATGTCGCCTCTGTCAGGCTCCTCCAGTGAGCACTGAAAGATGGGCTTTGGCCAGCGTTTTCCCCAGGCTCACTACAGTGGTCAGGATTTTCTCCTAAGTGGATCCTCTGATGTTTCAGAAGGTTTGAGCTCTGGTTGAAGCTTTTCCAACATTCCCCACATTTATACGGCTTTTCCCCTGTATGGATTCTCTGGTGGGTGACAAGATTTGAGTGGTCGCTAAAGCTTTTCTCACATTCGAGGCATCTGTAGGGCTTCTCTCCAGAGTGAATTCTCTGGTGGGTATTGAGGTTGGAGCGGTCACTAAAGTTTTTCCCACATTTGAGACATTTGTAGGGCCTCTCGCCTGTGTGTGTCCGCTGGTGGGCAATGAAGTGAGAGCTCCGACTGAAGCTTTTCACACATGTGTCACACTTGTAGGGTTTCCCTGCAAGGTACAGGCCTTGATGGTCAATAAGTTTTTCTAAATCCTCTTCAGAAGAATATTCTTCCCACTGCTCCTGTGACGGATTTTCCCACTGTCCTTTGCCTTCATTTTCATTTTCACTGTCTTCTCCCCAGTCATGAGGGTGGCAAACGATTTCTGTAGCACATTTTGATAAAGCTCCAGGCAAATCCTCAAAAATATCCTGCTCTGAACTCTGGTCTTCATCTTCATGCCTCATCTCAAAACCTGGAAGAATGGACAGAAATGATTTTTGTTCATTAGTGTCTATTTACATGTCTGTATTTTGTGTCTCGTGAATTTGGCTAACATGAATTTGTATCTTGTATCTCACATCTTATAAATGTGGCTAACATGAAATTGATCAAGTTTTGGAGTATACATGCATTTCTGACCTGCAAAGCTGAGGAAGAGTTTGGGAGCCATGAGCCCTAGCCAAACAGACAGGTGGTGAGTCTCCCCAACCAACTCCCCTATCCCACTTTTTGATAATAAACACCTCCTTCTTCAAATACAATCAGTATATCTTACATCATATGAAACTGGATAAACTGCGTAATTGCCCAAATGAATCCCAGTAAAATCTAGACCTGATTGCTTATCTCATTTGGGGGATTACACTAAGCTAGAGACTGGATAATCTAAGCAAAGCACAAATCCTTTTCCTATCTGACTCCATTCTCCATTGTAGTTCTAAGACAAGTTAATGAGCCTGACTCCCTCACTCTGTCTGAGTGCTTGCAGATTTTATGGACATCCAGTTACTACAGGCTTACCAGTGTCAGGGGTTTTAGGACATGGAGTTGGAGGTTTGATGGAATCTTCATCTGCCATCTCATCCCAGGCCTCCTGGTCATCAGCTTCAGTACTGCTCTGCCCAGACATAGGGAGACCTGCTGCCTCCCTGATGGTCCCCATGGCTCTGACCGCAGTCCGAGCCCTAACCAGTGAGTCCAGCTCCTCATAGAAGGGGCATGTTCCTGGTGGGTGGCTGCTCTTGGCTTTTCGGTAGCTTCGAAGAAGGTTTTTGAATCTGTAGCGACACTGCTCCAGTGTCCGCAAGAAGCCCTGTGCACACAGCCGCTCTGCAATGGCCCGGTACACCTGACTGTTCTGGTGACAGGTGCGAAGCTTTTCAGAGAATGAGGACTCACTGAGAATGGTCAGGAAGGCCTTGGTCTCCTCATAGCCCCAGTGCACACCTGCTGTCAGGAGTAAAGAGTTCAGAATTGTGACTTAAATGAAATTTGCTTAGGTCATCAGGTATCGGGGTCACCTGCTAAATGCCTAGAACACAAGGACCTCAGAAATTGTCCAGGTGCCTGAGGCACCAACAAAGAATATACCCTTGCTTCTCAGGGCTATGCCAGAGCTTCCCACCCCCACCCCCTTCTAAGAGAGTCTATTAACACGTAAGAGTCTTGGCTGAAGGGGAGGACTTAGGTGGCCATATTATATAGCAGGTGACCCCACTCCCCTGGCTTCAGCTGACTGGTTCAGGGAAAGGCCTATAAGTGGATTACCAAGAGACTCTATGTATCCATTCAATACATATCCTCTTACTTTTATGAATTTTCCTTTTAACAAAGATGGGAACTAAGACTCCCTAAAGACATAAATGGACTTCAAATAATCTTGCAATAGAGTCCAATTGAGGATGCCCTTGTGCAAAAGGAAAAGGAAGTGGTCTGTTATCAGTTCCTCTGCAGGTTAATGATGCGCCAGGGAAGCAGAGTGCTGGAGGGAACACCACATAAGAGGCTGGAACCCTGGGCTCTGATCCTGACTCTGCCCTGCTTCACTGTGGATTTTGAAATAAGACACTTTGTCTCTTAGGCTTCAGTCTTTCCACTTTTACAATGTTTGAGTGTTTCTCCAACATTGATCATTCAGACTTTATACTGTCACGATTTCTGCTCTATCTGTTAAATATTTCACTATCTTTCTTTACCTAAATTTACTATCTGTGAAATCACACACATTAAAAGTTCACTCACACAACCCAACATCTGTCATATCCTCACTCTACCAGTGACACACTTTGGGGAATGCCCAATTAGCTCTTTAAGATCCCTTAGGATTTTAAAAGTGTTTGTTTCTATAACTAAGAAAACTTATACAAGGAAAACTGATCATAAAAGAAAAGAGCAAGGGTTTAAGGATGACCTAAGGAACTGAGCACCTGATCCAGGAGCACTGATCCAGACTTCTGTGCCCTGAACTCAGGAGACAGAGGTCTGGCGAGCAGGCGGGCTGGAATCTCGATCTGACGAAAGCCCTGTGTTCTTACCAACGCGACTGTGGAACAGAGCCGGGGCCCCTGGAATCCTAGGCCCCTGGGCGGACTCGTCAGTGGCCAGCTCATCACCATTACAGTCTTCTGCTGTTTCCTCGGGCCCCCAGCCCCCTTCCTCCTGCTCCTCCACCTCTGCGTCACTATCCCCCAGCCTGGGGACTGCCACAGCCTCTCCTGAACCCTCTGTGGCTCTGATGGCTGTCCGAGCCCTCACCAGGGCCTCTAGCTCCTCGTAGAAAGGACAGGTTCCCGGTGGGTGGCTGCTCTTGGCCTTCCGATAATTTCGTAGGAGGTTTTTGACCCTGTAGCGACATTGCTCCAGTGTCCGCAGGAAGCCCCGTGCCCTCAGCCGCTCTGCTATGGCCCGGTACACCTGGCGGTTCTGGTGACAAGTCCGGAGCTTTTCAGAGAAAGGAGACTCACTCAAAATTGCCAGGAAAGTCTTGGTCTCCTCATAGCTCCAGTGCACACCTGACACCTTCATGTCTTCCACGTCCCATTGGTATTGTTCTTCCCAGGCCCTTGAGTCCCTCCAGGCCAATGCTGGACCTGGTTTTGTTTGCTCGTTATCCAGGCTGTAATCTACAGTGTTCCTTTTTCCAGAATTTATAAGACTTGGACTCCAAAATTCTGGTCCTTGCTCTCGCTGGGAAATGATATTTGGTTTTGAAACTGGAACTCCTATGTAAAAGGAAGCAGAGAAATTATTAAGTAGAATGATCTGTTGAGCAGAATCTTTGTCCAAAATGTCTCTGAAACATATTATTTATCTGCAAGAGGCTGATGAGAAATTCCCATGTCTTCAAATGTCTGGTGGGACAGAGGGAGGTAACTAGAGATAATAGAATCACGTCACCAAAAACATCAATTGGCCGGCTTGCTTTGTTCATTTGCTTTTTTGTCCTTGTAATGAAACAATATAAAGAGCAGCCACCCACCGGGAACCTGTCCTTTCTACGAGGAGCTGGAGGCTCTGGTGAGGGCTCGGACAGCCATCAGAGCCACAGAGGGTTCAGGAGAGGCTGTGGCAGTCCCCAGGCTGGGGGATAGTGATGCAGAGGTGGAGGAGCAGGAGGAAGGGGGCTGGGGGCCCGAGGAAACAGCAGAAGACTGTAATGGTGATGAGCTGGCCACTTATGAGTCCGCCCAGGGGCCTAGGATTCCAGGGGCCCTGGCTCTGTTGTTTTTTGTCCTTGTCATACAAAAGAGTGACTGTCACTGGTCCACAGATAGGCACATGATTTAAACTGGCCCAATCAGAATTAAGTCAGTGGTTGGAGAAAAGGTTTCTTACGTGTGTGCGCGCGCACGCGCATGCGCGTGCATTGTGAGCCTCCTGCTAGGAAACTTGTGGCCTTAATTGCCTTTGGCATCTATTTCTGACTCTGACACAAAATAGCTTTAATATGAAGCTGAGACTGAGGATGACAGAGCAGAAAGAAAGAACCTAGGTCCCTTTTGACACTGCTGAGCCAATCTGCACTGTGGCTGCTCTCCTCTGGACTTCCCATATTGAGAAAATAAATGTCCTTGTTTTTTAAAAGTTAGCTACATTTACAGGACTGCTGTCCCAACAGCTCCTAACCCTAACGAAACAGAAGCCTTTAATTAAAATAAATATTTGATGAAAACCAGATGAAAAAAGAGTTAAGAGCTAAGAGAGGTTTAAGAATTATCTAGTTCAGCATTTTCCAAAGTTTGCTCTTTTGAATGCTATTTTCCCCAGATATCATATGTAAGAAGGGGCTACACTGACAAGCAAGTAGCCAACAGGTTTGTAGTATCTGACCTTACTGACATGAGTCGGACTTATCACTGTCTTCTATTTAATCTCACTCCCGTGTCTAACTCTCCTCATACTGATCCCAGGCTCCACAAGGTTACTCTTTGGCTTCCCGTTTAGATGTGCCCACAGAGAAAGGGGTCTGTGTTGTTCATATAGGCTTCAAGTATTTTCAGCCCTGTGATATCTTCATTGTGGTTTAGTGCATCAGTTTCAGGGGTGTAGCTCACTTGAATACACCAGAGAGGTGGATCCTGTTCAGTGCTGAAAAGATAGCTTTCTGAGATAGCAGGCTGGGCCCAGCCCCAGCACCATGGTGAATGTACCGAGAAAATAAAGGTAACGAGCCCTGAGGGCAGGCTCTTAGAAGCCATCCTGCCAGCCTCCATCCTACCAGCCTCTATCCAGGCAGACTCCACTCCCCACAGTCCATCCCTGCCATCAGTGTTGGCTACAAAAAGCATGTCTTCTTCCTATCCCTGAATTTCCACAGACTTCACAGAGCCACAAGTCGTAAGGGAGTGATAAAACGCTCTTTGGGAACTGAGTGTACTGGAAATCCAACATCTTCCTCAGCAGGTACTGTCTCCTTACCCAGGGACATGCCGTTCTCACAGTTGTCTCCTGGGGAGTCCTTGCGAAACTCCTTCTCAGCATGTCTGCCAGGGCCCAGGGCTTCCTGTGGGATGTACAAATGTCACTGACCCTTGAAAACTGCCTGGGAACCCCACCAGGAAAGATAATGGGGACACAGGGATACCGGGTGTGAGGCTAGCACTGTAAGGAGCAGTGTGACTAAGGAGCAGCCCAGGGGACTGACACCCTGAGTCTTGTGCACTTTTGCTGAGGGGAGGCCACAGAGAGAGAAGAGTACAGGGGCAAGAGCACAGGAGAAGTAATGACAGGAAAAGGAGAACAAACGGCAGCTTACCTGGGACGCAGCTGTCACCTCCCAATCTCCAACGCTCCCCATCTTTGGGAGGGTAGGGACTCGGGGAGTGAGGACCGCTGAGGAGAAGAAAAAGACTCTGAAACCCAAGCTCTGGTTCCCAGAAAACTATGCCCTCTCAGGTCCAGCTTTGTTTTTGTTTTTGTTTTTTGTACACCTACAGCACCTGGTCTTCCTAGGTGGTCTCCCATCCAAGTACTAACTAGGCCCGACCCTGCTTAGCTTCTGAAATCAGATGGGATCGGGCTCGTTCAGGGTGGCATGGCTGTAGACAGGTCCAGCTTTCCAAAAGCCATGCTTGGGTCAAACCGAGACTATCCCTGTAGCCGGAGCAGATTTCCCCTTTTCCTTCCCTTCTAGAGCATCTAGCTCCTACACTGCTTTGGGTGATGTGCCATGTGTGAAATGGCAGCCCGGAGCTCCTATGATCACCACCGCGCCCCATTCCCAGCCTGAACCTGCCACATGACTCAGCTATGGGGGAGAGGAGGCGGGAGGAGAATGACACCATCGAGAGCTTCACCCTCTTTTACAATGTTTACTTGCCTTAGTGTATCCAGTAGACATTCTATTCCCTGCCTTGAATTCTGGACACCTCTCCTCCCCATGTACCCTTCCTTACCAAACCCCTCACTCCTCTTCCCTGCTTGTCCCTGATTCTTGGTACTCACCACTCTCTTTCAAGGTCTGGGGCACCACCTTGGTGTCTAGATGCTTGGGAAGGTCGGGGCATAGGTTCTTCATGCACTGCCTCTGGGGCTGTTCCTCGGGCCAATGATCCGCGGGAGATTCATGCACTACCTTTAAGGACCTGGTCTCCTCTGCACGCAACTCCACTTCCTACACACAAGATGGTCAAAATTCCCAATCGTCAGTTCAGTAAGACCAATTTTAGTAGGCAGAAAATGTTTTTTTTTTAGCACAACTGTGGCCCAGAGGTTAGCAGGCTCTTTTTAAGACCCAAAGATGGCTCAAAGTATGAAAACAAAGCCACCAGACTGACTTCAGTAAATAGAGCATTATTTAAACCCCCAAATGACTAACGTCTTCTTCAATGCAGGGAGGCTATACAAGTATCTCAACGAGGCTGCTACTGTTCAAAACATTTCTGAATCGTAAAGAGATAAATCACGTAAAATTATTGATATTAAAAAATAATCACTAAACATCGAAAACAGGTTGTTTGATTTTTAGTTATCAAAAAAGGACAAATGTTAATCAGGTTTACATTAAAAAGCAAAGAAGCAGAAAAACAGATATAAATATAACTCTAAATGTAATTGCTCTAAATATTCCTGCTGAAAGGCAAAGAAAATAAAAAATAAACATAAGATAAAGGAGGGACAAGGAATTACGGATGGAATTTTAAAATGAAAAAAAGAAAAAAGTATGTGCTATTTCAGAGAGGCACATCTACCCTTAGAACAGAAGGGTCGGCAAAGATAAAGCACCATAAAACAGAAGTGGCAATTCATTTCAATGTAGAAGTACTCAGAGATACAAAGAATATGTGCAAAATTAAAGGGAATAATCAGTTAAAAGATGATATAACCCAATTCAGCATTATCAAAGCCAATTTTTTATCTCTATCTCTCAGTTTCAAATTCAGAAGTAAAGGCTGAGATGTTATTTCCTCACCCTAAAACCCCAGCAGTATTACAATCTCATTGCCTTACCGAAATAATTCACTTTAAAAAATGTATTTTGATTTCTTCAGTAGGTATTTTCAAGACTTGCATGGTGCAAAAATAGAAAAAATATATACGGGTATATTCAGTGAAAATACCCCATCCCAGCCCTGTCCCCACACCATGTGCCCAGTTTCTTCCCTCACCCATCCCTACAGGAAACTACTGTTCTGCATCATTTTACATACATCTTTATGTACAAGCCACTGTAACTACACATTCTTATTTCTTCCCTATTTTTACACAAAAGGTAGCAACTATATACACTGCTCTGAATCTTATTTCTTGACTCAAAATAATAACATCCATCTTCATCAACTTATTGATTTTGACAAATTTCTCTCCAAAAATCTTCTGGCTGATCTCAAAAAGAGGATGTTTACCACTAAGAAGCTATATAGGAATGGGCCATCAGCATAAAAAGCCATTCCAGATAAGGAGATCCACCAATGTCCTGTGTGGTTCACAGGGAGAAAACCTCTGCTTATCAACATTCTTATATGGTTAAGACAAAAAAAAAAAAAAACCTCACTTTGTTATAGTTATAATCTTACAATCCACAGCAGAACTGTGACTAGACTCCACAATGACCCTCACTCCCAGCCCTAGCTCCTTCATCTATTGCTATGCCTAAGCACAGATTCTGATTTCATGGATGGTAACAGTGGACATAGAAAGAAGTGGACTCAAGTGACAATGAGGAAGAAAAAAATCAGTAGGCTACTGGTTGGGGTAGAGATGAACAAAGAATCCATCAAAAATACCTATACACCATACAAAAGTCTGCACATGGATGTTTACAGCAGCTTTGTTCATAATTGCCAATACTTGGAAACATCCAAGATGTCTTTCTGTAGGTGAACAGATCAACTCTGGTACATCCAAACAATGAAATGTTATTCAGCACTAAAAAAAAATAAGCTATCGAGCCATGAAAAGACATAGAGGAAATTTAAATGCATATTACTAAATGAAAAAAGCCTTTCTGAAAAGGCAAAACTGTGAAGAAGTAAGATCCATGGTTGCCAGAAGTTAAGGGGAGGAATGAATATGCAGAACGCAGAGGATTTGTAGGACAATGAATGAAACCATTCTGCATGATACTATAGTCATTATACAGAACCGTACAACACCAAGAGAATACCCTAATGTAAACTTACGCACTTCGAGAGATAATGATGTGCCAGTGCAGGTTCATCGATTGTAACAAAGGTACCTCTCCAGTGGGGATGCTGATAAGGAAGGAGGCTGTGCGTGTGTGGGGGGCAGGGGGCATATAAGAACTCAGCATTTTCTGCTCAGTTTTGCTGTGACCTTAAAACTGCTCTAAAAAATAGTCTATTTTATTTTTTATGTTTACACACATGATGGGGAGAGGAGGTCTGCAAGAGGGTAAGGACGTAATAAACAAGTTAAAAATCGCAAAGCAGCAGAGCTGAAAGATGTCTTTAAGGAAAATACCTCAGAGGTCATTTATCTCAGGAAGCATTGACCTTTTTTCAGGTGGTGGTTCTCTTTGAGGGCCATAGTTAATATATTTGGTTCCATTATTAAGACTTGGAAAATTTTTACGTGCAGAGAATGTAAGTTACGTATCTTGCAATGTTAAGAGCACAAGCTACAACATATATGTCAAGCTCCTTTGCTTCTTAAAAATTTGTTTTGACATTTGTGAACACTCAGGAGCAGGTCAAAAATAAAAATCACACAAAAAACGCGAGATAAAATTCCATCACTTTTTTTTTCCTTCAATTTTCAGCTCACAGGGGTATAATCTGAGAACTTTTATTATAGTCTAACCCTCTGATTTTACAGATGAAGAATCATAAAGACTTTCATTTAAGTCAATTCTCATCTCTGGGTCTCAATTTTTTCATCTTCCAGCTCTGAAGTCCTAAGACTTCCATTTGTTTCTTCGCTGCCACTTAAGGCAAATAGCTGGTTTCTTTAAAAGAAATCGCATGGGAGGGTGGAATGCTATATTAAAATTAGGTATGCTTTCTCTTACTTAGTTCTGTAACTTTAAATATTATGCTTTCTGTATCTTCAATCAGTTTGTAAAGGAATCCAAAAAGCAAAGTCACAGACCTTAATTAAATTTTCTCCCTCTAATCTCCCATCTGCATATTTTACAACATAGAGAAAACCCCTGCCGTTCACAAGGGATATGTTCTCAGAGCTATAATTTCCCCCAACAAAGTGTGATTTAGTATCACAAGAATTACCAACTACAGAACAAGCAGAAGCAAATAGAGTTATGTCAAGATGAAGGTTCTAGGTGGCTGGCTCAGCCTACAGCCAGCTAAAGGGCTGCTTCTATGTAAATACCAGCTCCAAAGCAGGATCCAAATCTGTGTCATAGCAAATTATAAATTATATTGTGGGCCTTCAGGGTCTCTTGCAAACTGTCGAAACTGTAATGTTAAATCCACAATACTTTCATTTCAATATAAATTTGGACAAGTTACTTACCTCTCTGAGTCTGTTTACCCATTTGAAAAATAGCAATGATAACAGTACCTACCTTATTGGGTTGCGGGGTTGATTAGATATGAGCAACACATCTAGAAAGCTTAGAACAGTGTCTGACACACAGTGAGTGCTCAATAAATGTCAACTGCTCAATTACAATAGTAATTATTATTTTGGCAATCATTAACCTAATCACATCCCTGCTGCCTTGCCTGACCTGCAAGGCAAGAACAGACTATTTGCCTCACCCGCTGTCCTGCAGCCCGGGCCTCTCGGTGCCAATCCTCCACCAGGGCCACCGCCTCCTCGCCATTCTCAGGGTGGCGCGCCTGCACCCAGGCCTGGACCTCCCGGGGTAAGATAGTCAGGAACTGCTCCAGCACCAGCAGCTCCAGGATCTGCTCTTTGAGGCGGATCTCTGGCCTCAGCCAGCGACAACAGAGTGCCCAGAGCTGGCTGAAGGCCTCGTGGGGTCCACCTGCTTCCCTGTACTGGAACTGCCTGAAGCGCTGGCGGGAGGCCTCACGGCCAGAGACAGGGTCATGTTCCTTCTCCCGGGGTCTGGATTCTGATCTCCACGTGTCCTCCTCCAGTTTCACAATCAGAAGTTCATCGAGCTCTGCTGGGGGAGAGGTCTGGGCCTGGGATTGCAGGGCTACAGCCATGCTCTATCCTGGATGCCTCGCTTCAGCTGGGTTGTCCTCATCCGGCGTCTTCCTGTGTCCTTCAAGGGGCTCCTGGAAAGGAAATGCTTCCCAAGGCTCTGAAGGCAGAAAGACAAAGGACAGAGTGAGCAAGAGGACCCAGGAGCTTCCCTTTCCTCACTTCCCACATACCCACCACTGCCTCTACTTTGGGCGAGGGAGCTAAGAGGTGCCCCTTTCCCATAAGCTGGAAGTTAGACCACTATCTGGCACCAAAACCAGCAGCCAGTACACCGGAGGAAGACAGCACAGTGTCAAATCCTCTGGGACATGCTAAATGCCTTAGCCTGGCACCAAGGCCTCCATGATCTGGTCCCAACACAGCCTTCCTCCCTCTACACGTGTCCAAAGTCTGACCTTCCTTCCTTCAAGTTGGGATCCAAACATCAGCCCCTTCAGAAGTCCTTTCTTCTTCGGCATTAAAGCTTTAGTCTTCCCCTAAGGATGCTCTCCTTGCAAAATCTCCCTCACTCTACACTCCCTCTTGGTCATCCTACCTGTTTGGCATTTTCACCATCTATATGATTCCCAAAACTTCAGCCAGGACCTGATCCCAGACCTCCAAATGCCAAAATCCAACCACCTATGGGACATTTCCACTTGACTGTCTCTTAGGCTCCTCAAACTCAATAGGCCAAAAACTGATTTCATCATTTTCTCCTGCGAATCTCTTCTGGAGGTCTCCAGCCAATGAAGGCCCTACCTTCCATCAAGTTATTTGGTCATCATCTTTCTCCAAGATTTCCCACATCTAATACATCACCAAGTTTTGTCCACTTGGCTTTCTAAGCATCTATATCTCCAGTGACACCACTTCCGTCCAGAGAATCATCATGTTTATCACTTGATCAGCCTCCTAACTCATGCCCCTGCTTCTGCTCCCCTCGCCCCAACCCCTGGTCCATTCTTTGCACAACAGACTACAGCCAAATCTGACAATGTCACTTCTCTGCTAAACACTCTTCAATGGCTTCCCATTTCCCTCAGGATAAAGTACAAACCTTGCCCAAGTCTCCACCTCATCTCTTTACCATGCTCCCACTAGTCACAATGTTTCAGCCTGTAGTTCCTACATCGAGCTGCCCTCTGAATCCTCCCCACATGTTGGGGTCTCCTTTGGGAATAGTCTCCTCCCTTTCTTCATCTAGCTAGGTCTCAGCTTAAATTCTACTTTTGCCAAGAGGCCCTCCCTGTGCCCTGAGACAAGATCCAGTCCTCGGCCACAAGCTTCCACGCCACCTTACGGTTTCTGTATCATTACCCTGATCGTACTTTATTATAATTATTTTCTCACTAGATCAAAGGCTTCCTAAGGGACCTGGCACAGTGCTCGGCACATAGGAAGCATTCAATAAACAATGAAATAATGGTCAACTAATGACGGTGACGTGTCATGAAGCAAGGATTATAATTAATCCCTTTCTGTGCACACTAGATTAAAAAGAATGACCTTCTTACTCACACCAGAGGAATTCTTTTCTCTTTATTTCCATCTCTGTGACACTTGCCACTTTCTAGGTTATATCAGAGGGATGCGTGTACATGTGTCCCCAGAGAGATTACAGCCTCACCGAGGACAAGGATTATAGCTTACTTCTCTTTTTTCCGCACTCTTCCTGCCCCCACACCCACAATAAGCGTAGTGCACTAAACACAGGAGGCTCTCAGTAAATGCTTGTTGCATGAACTTGCATGAATGTCTGGGGCTGCTTCTTTTACACAATAAAGACTCTGACAACACTCGAGCTAGGTTATCTAGAAAAATGAGCTCTTTGTCATTCCAAACATATCTAGATCACATTAAAAAAAAAATGCCTACTCAAAGGAGGCTATTAGCTGCTTCCAAGTGCGAATGACATAGCTGAACTGAGAATGGAGGGACGCGGGTATTTTGATTTTAGGCCATCTGACCAGAAGTTCTGAAAATAAGGCATGGGTGATGAAAACCGAAGGCTTGTTCTAAAGACCTCCACATACTTAGGGAGAGGCTAGGAACACAATTCATGACCACCTGGCAACTTCCTGCTCATCCTTTAGCTATCGGCTCAATGTCACAACATTTGTTAAGAGTTCTTTGACATGTTCTTTTCATGTCCTGCCCTCATTCCTGCTCTCCAAGAATCGCCTCCCCAGTCTTGTGGTACCAAAGCAGCTGGCATATAACTCTAATATAGGTATTACCCTACACTATTGTAGTTGCCTGTCCTTACATCTGACAGCCCCCATTAGACTGCATTACTAGGGCCAGTACTATATCTTACTCACTTCTGGATCCACAGTGCTCAACTCAGTGTCTAATAAATAGCAGGGTCATTGGAAGTTTTGTTGCCTTTTATTAAAATAATAAATCTGGTACATTAAAAACCTAATGGGCTATGGAAGGTCCATAATTTACATTGAGTTAAAGAGTTAACCTTTCACGAAATTTCCTTTGTAACTGCAACCTTAATGGTGCACTTGCCCAAACACATCTGTGTCACTCTCACACAAGAACTAATTCACCAGTCATCTACAGAGTCCCACCAAGTACCTTGCACTGAGCTAGAGAGCCAACAGTAACTAGGACAGTCTCTACCTGCATAAAAATTACAGTCTAATGAGAGAGACAGACAACAAGCGAGCAAAGAGGTTTGTACTCCTGCACAGAGTGAACACTACAACAAAACAGGCAGTTTGTAGTTCCACCAGACCCAAAGCCCAGAGTCTCAGATAATAGGTATTTTCTTCTGGGAAGACTTAAAAGTCCCAAAGGTTATTTTCAAATACAAATCTGCAAGATGTTTCTGCTACTTTCTTAGATAGATATAAATAGCAGCATATCCACAGAAGGAGGTCAACACGGTCAGCCAACAGCAGGGTGACTTCACACAGAGATGACAGAGGAAAAACAGACAAGGGCATTCCTCAGTCCTGAGACTACCAGGAATATCGGGGCCTCACTAGGATCAGCAGCCTCAAAGAGTCCCCATTTATTGGGTGTTCATGAGATGTCAGGCCTGGTGCTAAGTGCTCTACATTCATAATCTCAGTGAATTCTCCAGGCAAGCAAGCGTCATTAGTGTTGAGCTGCATTACACTGATCTATAACTTATACATATTAAACTACATACAAACAGGAAGAGAGAGAAAGGATATAATTTAAATACTGCACCAGTCCCATTCACTATGTGTCTATTCCAGACTGTGAGCATGTGGTGTTCTTACCCCTGAATGCTGGTCCCCAGGTTGGTCTGAGTTCCCTCAAGCCTCTCTTTCGACTGAGTGTGAGCAGAATGTCTTTCATACAGCAGGATTCCTAATCATAGGATAAATCTTTCATCTAATGTTCAACTGAGAAAACCCAGCTAGGCTGGTTAGCTTATTGAAAGACAGCATATTGGTTTCTAAATGGCTCCTTACCAAAGGATTTTCAAGTTGACTGCAATTTTTAGCTAAATGTAATTTTTATCTTCCATGCTGACTTTAGAATGTCATTATCATGTAAGGTATGACTCCATCCTCAATTTACACATTGGGAACTGAGCTTCTATGAAGATTCACTTTAGGTCACACAGCTAGCAAGTTAATAGAATTGGAATCTAAGCCCAGATGCATTTTCTTCTGCCGTTTCTTTTTTGTTTTGTTTTGTTTAACTACACTACATAGCCTCCTCTAGGTCTGACAGTCATCCAAACTCAATGATTGACAGAGTAGAAAGATCAGGGTTCTACTTCCACTCCTGCTACTTACCAGCTGTGTGACTTTGGACAGGTCATGTGGCTTCGACAGCTGTCTATCTAGACTACAACTTACAACCTGATCCTACTCAGAAGTTGCCCCAGGTTCCCCAAATAGTACAATGGGAGTGGAGCAAAGGAGTAGAAAGATTAGAATCAGTGGCTACAAATTTAAATGGCTACAGAGGCCATGACTGGAGTGGGGACTGTGGCTACTATAGAGCACCAGAGGGACGACTGGCCCAGTGTCCACAGGCCTTCCCATTTTTCTGAAAAGCTAAAACTTTGGATTTTTAAATATTGGCAACCAAATCAAAATTGTTTCAAACACTATTAGGATTAAACAGCATGATGGTAGGCTTCATTCAGCATGTGCTGTCACTTCACCACCTTTCAGCTAAATGATTTCAAAGGTTTCTTCCAATATCCAGGAAGACCTAGAATGGGTATAGATTCCCCTAAGTAATGAGGGATAGGTATTGACTGCTGTCAAAATCAGATCCCTTTACAAACACAGGGAAGCTGACAGGCATCCTGGCTTCTGGAGTAGCGAGAATAGATATGGACATGAAGAACCCACCCACTAAACAAGAGGATGTGAAGAGATCTGCCCCAGTCCTATGGGAAAGGCCAAGACTGGTCTGTGACCTCCAAAGAGAGAGTGAGAATTCCCAAAGGCTGTCAAGCTCACTTGGCTGATGTTCAAGGCTATTACTTAAGCAGTTTGACCTCACACTTAAGGGCTTAAACCAGGGAAAGTAATGGTTTCATTTAAAGCTCCAACTTCAGTCAACTGTGCTAAGGACTCTGAATCCCATGTGAATGTGTGCTGTGACCAATTAGCTATGACTGCCAGACACAAGAAGGGGAAGTGGCAGCACACATTTCATGTATTTGCCACTCCTGGCTTAAACTCCCAAAGGCAATGAATCAGCTTCCAGCAGTAACAGACCTGATGGCAGAAGACTAAAGCTCATGCCACCCGAAATCCACTGGAAGAGCAGTCTTCAAGCCTGGTATATCAAGGCTCACCTGGATGATCTTTATTCACACATTCATCAAGTGGTTACTACTCTGGATTGGGCAATGGAGAAACGGAGGTGACTCCTGTCCTGGAGATGCTTAAAGTCCAGTGGAAGGGACAAAAAAGTCAGATAATGATGATCAAATTTGGAAAATGCAGTCAAAGGTCTGTGGGAGCTGGCAGGGGTGCCGAGGAAGGTGACTTTACCTGCTGCTTAAGGCAATTGAACAAAGTAACATTTGAGTTGGTTCTTGAAGAAAGAATAGTTCTCTTGGCAGAGAATGGGGAGGAGGGGAAAGTGTATATGCAGAGAACAGCATATACAATGATGGAAAACCAAACACCCTTCCCAAGAGATGGAAACTTTTACAGCCCTGGAGTGTGGGATGCATGGAAATTAGGCTGCAAGGTAGTTTATGAAGGGTCTTGAATATCTGGTGTTTGTACTTAGTTCTATAGGTGATGGGGGCTGGGTGCCAATGAAGGTTTTAAAGCACAAGGCATAATCAGATTTGTGAGTCAAAGAAATCACACTAGCTACAGTTTGTCCAGGGTAGGAGGTGAAAAGATAGCTTCAGCAAAAACCTTGACAAGGAAAAGGCAGACTCAAGGCACAAAGGAAACTGAAAGATCCCAAGATGCCTGAATGTGGAAGAATGCAAGAGGAATCAGAGGGCACCTGGGTAATGTGCGATTCACTTCCATCAGGCATAAGGAAAGAGGTGCAGGTTTAGGGCCGAACATAATAGCCAGTCCCACCCACTGGATTCCAGAGGTCACAACCATCAGAGAAAGTGTAAGGGGGTAACAAATTAAATATTTGTTCTAGGTGGGCAGGTAGAGGCTGGAACACTATTTTTAAGGTTGGAGTTCGAGCTCAGGCCCTCTTATCTTCACTTCTTGCCAGGGCCCCAGAACCTTCTATCTTTCCTTCTGTGGTCTCCAGACCCTTCTATGACTCTCCTACCTCCAGAACCTTTCTCGGTGTCCTCACCTACAGACCCTACGACCCTCCTCACTCCCAGGGCCCTCTATCTCCCTCCTCATCCCCAACCCCTCTATGACCCTTCCCATCTCCAGACGCTTCATCCTCTGACCGCTCCTCACCCCCCACCCACACATAAAAGCTTCTTTCTCTCCTCTCATTTTCCCCGGCCCCCTGCATGACACCACCACCTCCTAGAACTCCAGCCCCAGAACCCTGAGTCTCAGCTGCCCCCGCCCCGCCACCCAGACTCTCACCCTTGAGACACCCACTTCACAACGGGGCGGAAGTGCTCCAGGGTTCGCGCAGGGAATGCTGGGACGCGGAGTCCGAACGGCGCCACCCCGGGAATGGAGCGTCTGAGACTACAACTCCTAGAAGGAACCGCGCGAGCGCCGATGAGGGCCCTCTGCTTGCTGCCCTTCAGATGTCGTCAGCCAATAGACGTGTCATCTTCTCCGGGTCCTCGGCACCAGAACACATCGGCATAGGTTCCAAGCGTGAGGGCGGGGCCTGTTGCCATCCTGGTCCTTTCCACAGGCTCCGAGATAACGGCACCGCCCAGTGGGTGGGCACTCGAGCCGAAGGAGTGGGTTCTGTTGGAGGGGACAAGCGAGAGCCATAGGGAGGAGATCAAATCAGAAACAAGTAACAATGACAGAGGGTCACTAGAGGTGACCAGACTGGTAGGTAGGAGAGAGCTGGACAATTATAGGTTCGATTTCCAGCTCATAGTTAAACTGCATGACTTTGGATCAATTGTTAATCTCACTTTCTTCACCTGTAAAGCAAGGATAATAACAGCATCGGAGTCTCTGGGTTTCAATGAATAAGACAACCAAGACGATTAGCTCCGGGCGTGGGTCTTAATAATGCACAGTGAATGTTACCTATTATTATGTAAGTCAGTGCAGAGCATGGCACTTCGTGGGAGTTGAAGGAATGCTAATCATTGTTAGAATAATAATATTCTGAATAATTTTAATATAAATGCAGTTGCTTGGTACCATTGTAAATACTTTAGAGTATATCAGCAATCTAACATGGGGTTGACAATGTGGGTTCGTAGTCGGACATGGATCCAAATTCCAACCCAACTACTTTCTAGCTGTGGCCTTAAACGAATTGCGACATCTCTTTTGTTTTTGGGTTTTTTCTTCTTTAAAATGCAGATAAGATAATAGAACCTGCATTGCAGGTGTTGTGAAGATTAAATGAGATAATGCAGATAAATCATGGACTCTGGAGTCAAGCCGCTTGTGTCTGAAACTTCTTAGTTTTAAATGCAGGTTGTAGACCTTGCTACTCACTAGTAGTGAAATTTCGGGCAAATTAACCTCTTTATGCCTCAGTTTCCTCATTTGTGAAATGGGAATCAAATAATGGCATCTACCTTATGGGATTTGTGAGAAATAAATGGGGAAAAGTATAAAAAGAGTTTGGTACATGGCTAGCAGAATGAGTTTAATAATTATTGGCTATTATTATTTTTAATAATGGTTATGAGACTGTGGTGAAATTGACAGTACCTGGCCTATGGCAAGTGCTCAAAGCATGTTGATTATTGTTAAAATTAGGGGAATTCTATATCTTAGTTTTAATTATATATTTTATATATATGAAACGTTCCAACTTATTTATAGTAGTAACTCATGCGATTTTGTTTAGTGAATAGAGTAGCAACCTGTAAGTACTCTATTATTGAAGTCTTACAACAGCCCTATGAAGTGGATAGTATGACCCCTAATTTACAAGGAGGAAATGGGGACTTGGACAGATGAAGTGACCTGCTTAAGATCATATAACCAATAAGTGCCAGGGCTGGGATTTGAACTGCTGGGCATGGGACTCCAAAAGTTTTTCTTCTCACCCCCACACTGCTTAAAGAAAAGATCACCGATGCAGTGGGGGTGGTGTGAGTAGAGCGAGAGACAGTGTGGCACTGTGAGGTGCTAGAAGGGCTGGAAATATTTGACAGTACGTCAAGATCTGCACCTGGAAAGGCGACTTTGCAGGGTCAAGTAAGGACGTTCATTTCAGGATCAACTGCGGTGAAGAAGAGGAATGGAAGTGAAGATGCACAGAGAGAGACACTAGAGGGCGCCCCTCGCCTCTAAATCCAGCCTGGAATTGTTCTATGGTTTCCCCCATAGCCTTTGTCTAATGAAAGTCTGGCAGTTTACAGAAGAGGAAAACGAAGATCCCAAGAGGACAAATGTCCCTGGCCAGTGTCATATAGAAATAAACAAGAGAGCCTGAACTAGACCCCACTTCTCTGCTTCAGCATCCACCAAGATTTTTTTTCTGTTTATAGCTGTCTGTCAAGACCCTCTCAGTGCTGGTCCAGCACTAGGCTCTAAGGATGCGCAGATGAATCAAACCTGGTCCCTGTCCCCAGGGCCTGATCTCCAAACTTTTCCGATCAAGTTTCCTATTAGTAAATTAGTACTATTTTCTATTAGTAAAACATTTTTGAACACATACTCTCAACATATGTGTATTTATTTCCTTATAAATGATATGCATATCCTACATATATAATTACATGAGAAGCTAATTTTATTGAACAATTACAATGCATTCTTAGGTCCTGCTCTCAGTACTTTATACATATTAACTCTTTTAATCCTTACAAAACCCTTTGAGGGAGGATATAGCTCAGGGCCTGAAGAGGAAACGATACAAAGGTTCAATAACATAACAAAGCCAGTTGGCTAAAAGGCAGTCAGGCAGGGCAGCTTCAGAATAAAATGGGATACAAAAAAATAAAATAGAAGTTTTAATATTTTCTCCCTAGTGGCTCATCTTGTGCATCCTCCTTTGGAGACCACTGCTCTAGAGGGCCAAGGACCTGTGAGGGTCAGTACAGTGTGACCAGTACTTGGAGAAAGGGAAGTGGAAGAAGTTGTGGGAACCCAGAGGCTGAGAGGTCAGGAATGGCTTCTGGAGAAGGAGAAAGTGATGACTGAGCTGAATCTTAAAAGAAAGAAAGAAATCGTGGAAAGGAACAGCACATACAAAGGTCCAGAGGCAGGAGCCTATGGTATTCTGGGAGCTACAAGTAGTTTAGCACGGCTGGAGCACAGAGTGCCAAGGGGGTGGGTTTACCCTCCCAGTGCTGCTATGAGGCTCGAACGAGATGATAGATATGACCACGCCTTCATGTTTTTATTGAGGGAACAGGCAATCAGTCTCCTGCCTGCTGGACAGCTTCCCAGCTCTTTGGTCCTCAACTGTCAATTCCCCTAAAATTCAGATGGCAAAAGGAGCCTCTCTGCCCTTTGATGATCTGGACTTGGCCTGGGCCTCATTTCATAGCTTAGGAGTACTCACAACCCTCTTTTCTTTCCTATTTTCTCCCTGAATTTCTCTACTTTATTTCCTCCAGGCTACAATTTCTGTACTCCAACCCCTTCACCCTCTTCTTTATGTGGGTTTCCATCAAAAAAACAAAAAGTATAATTAAGCCAATCATTTCATGGATTTAGTAAATTTACTAAGGATCTGGATATCTTGAGATTTTTTCACATACATCATAGCCACCTGCCATCCCCCAAATTTTCTTAGCCTCCTGGGCATTTTCCAAAGCCTGTGTTCCCAAAGCCACCAATCGATCCTCTCTACACACACAGCACCCCCATCTCCCACCAGAAGCTCAGTTCAGTCTCATGCACTTATTATACCCACTATATCCCTGCCAGGCTGGCTTGCCTTTCCTATCTCCATCCTCCAGCACACATGCACTGACTCTAGCCCAACCCAGACTGCCCTAGCCTGCTCCCCATCCAAGCCCAGAAGTCATTCTTTCTTTCATCTTCCTTGGGCCACACACAATAGTCTCCACTGCAGAGTAGCCAGCCTAGTCTATGGTAGCAGGGGAGCTGGGAGTGGGAGACAAGCTCTAGGAAGATCGCAGCAGCACTCAGGAGTAGGGGGCAGCCAACAGTAAGGAGGTGGCCAGGCGGAGCTCCAGGTGGAAGCGTGGGGTGTGCAAGCCCTGGCAATTCTGCACACAGAGTGTGACCCAGCTGCCTGCTATGCTCTCTGCCACATTGTCAGCCACACCCTTGCCTGGCTCAAAATCCCACTCAGGGAGGCAGAGGCGCAACCCCTGGCTACCCTCCAGAGTAGGCAGAGGCTCCATAGAAAGGGGAAAGGAGGTTCTTGGAGTGGCCCCCAACTTCTGGCTGGTACAGCTGGTGTGATATACTATGTGCATGTATGTTCTGGAAGACCACTCAAGCCAGGGCCGCACCCAGGCATTGGCACACTGGCAGGTCAAGGATGCACCCAGAATACGTATGTACAGGGGCATCTGGGGACTATGGTCCCGGAGGCTGCCATCCAACAGGAGGCCTGTTTCCCCATCTAACGCTAAGACCTGGAGACTGCCCAGACCCTGGAAAGCAGCAGCAGACACTGTCTCCAACCCCATTTGGAACAGATGTATGTAGCACATTGAGCCTGGGAAGCTCACTCACCTGCTCCTCGAGCCGCACTGGGAGGGGCTGGGCTTAGGACTGCAGCTCTTGCAGCTTCAGCTCCTATAGGTTGGACAGCCCTGTGATGCAGCAGAGGGTAATATCTTTCTAAGATGTTTTATAGGCAAAATAACACACCAAAATGATGCCTTCATGGACATTTTATAATGTTCTACATAGAATATTCCAAAAAACCCAAGATTTATCCAAGAGGACTGTAGGGCTCCATTCCTTCCTTTCCAGGCTGGGGCTAGGAAGGTAACTCAAGATGTACCATAAGCCTAAAAGTGAAAAACAAAATAATAAATATTTTAAAAGAAAACATAGGAGAATATCTTCATGGTCTTGGAATAAGCAAAATTTTTCTAAGTAGGCCACAAAAAGAATTAGCTATATATTTTTTTTTCATAAATTAGATTTCACCAACACTCAGAAATTCTGTTCTTAAAAAGATAGAACTCTTTTTCCGGCTGGAACCATGGAGGGTGCAGAAGGGAAGAAGTGGCAAAGAGCACAGCAAGCAGCTAGGTCACGTTCTGCATGCTCGATTACTAGGCCCTGCACACCACAGGCTTCCACCTGGAGCCAGAAACCCTTAAGAAAAAGCGAAGGAATTTCGCAGAGCTGAAGATCAAGCGCCTGAGAAGAAAGTTTGCCCAAAAGATGCTTCAAAAGGCAAGGAGGAAGCTTATCTATGAAAAAGCTAAACACTATTACAAAGAATATAAGCAGATGTACAGAACCGAGATTCGGATGGCTGGGATGGCAGGAAAAGCAGGCAACTTCTATGTACCTGCAGAACCCAAATTGGCATTTGTCATCAAGATCAGAGGCATCAATGGTGTGAGCCCCAAGATCCGAAAGGTACTGCAGCTTCTTCGCCTTCTCCAGATCTTTAATGGCACCTTTGTTAAGCTTAACAAAGCTTCCATTAATGTGCTGAGGATTGTGGAGCCGTATATCGCCTGGGGGTACCCAAACCTGAAGTCCGTCAATGAATTGATCTACAAGTGCGGTTATGCCAAAATCAATAAAAAGCAAATTGCCCTACAGATAACACATTGATTGCTCGTTCTCTTGGTAAAGATGGCATCATCTGCATGGAGGATCTGATTCATGAGATGTACACTGTTGGAAAATGCTTCAAAAAAGCAAACAATTTCCTATTGCCCTTCAAGTTGTCTTCTCCATGAGGTGGAATGAAGAAAAAGACCACGCATTTTGTAGAAAGTGGAGACACTGGCAACAGGGAAGACCAGATCAAGCTTATTAGAAGGATGAACTAAGGTATCTACCATGGTTATTTTTGTAATCTGGTCAGTTATTAAACAGTACCTGTTTCAATTGAAAAAGAAAAAAGAAAAAGAAAGAAGATAAAAATAAATAAATAGATAGATAGATAGATAGATAGATAGATAAATGAGCCACACACCAGAAGAAGTTATTTGCAATACGCATGTCAAAAAACCACTCATAATTGTGGAACAGAATAAATATTATTTGGAATTACCCATGGGCCAAAGAAGGAACCATAATGAAAATCAGAAAATATTTTAATTGAACAAAAATAAAATCTACGTATCAAAACTTGTGGGATAAAGCTAAAGTAATATTTGTGGGGAGACATACATACATCCTTAAATGTTGCGTTAAAAAATAGTAAAATCTAAAAATCAGTGAATCAAGCAACAACTTCAAAAAATTAGAAAATAATAATTCGCAGTCCCCCTGTTAGGGAAAAACAGATTAGCTCTTCTATCATAAACACCTATAAAACTGGACCAAAGAATGTTGACGTTAAGATAAAGAGATGAAGAAGTACAATTTAGTAGTTACAAAGCGGTCATGGGAATGTAGAGTACAGCACAGGGAATATAGTTTCCCCCAAATATATGAAACAACTGCTTTCCGTTACTGGGCAAACTAACAATGTAGGATGGTGATCTCTGCAAGAAGGGAAACGAATGAGGGAAGCTCCACGGTTGCCCTGACTTTCTATCTGAAGGCATTTACTGAGCATAAGAAGGAAGAGGGATCCCAAATATAGCATAGCAGTCTTAGTGAGCTGAGAAAACAGAAGGTTAAGACAACTGTAATTTGTGAGACAGATTATACAGAGTATACAGTAGGGAACCCAGTCAGGTCACATCTTAATAATAGTGTTAACCTAGCCTAAAGCATGAGCTTAAAACCAAGTGTTGAAATGATCAAAGAGACTCACAAATAGCTGCTTGCCCAAATAAACGTCAGCATTCTTTTTAAAAATTATTTTGTATTAGTTTCAGGTATACAGTACAATGATTAGACATTTATATAATTTATGAAGTGATCCCCCCAATTACTCGAGTACCCATCTGGCACTACACACAGCCATTACAATAATATCGACTATATTCCCTGTGCTGTACTCTACATTCCCATGACCGCTTTGTAACTACTAAATTGTACTTCTTCATCTTTTTATCTTAACGTCAACATTCTTTAAAGGAAAAAAACAAAACCCAGCTTCTCAACAATATAACATTCACAATGTTCAACATCTACTAAAAAATTTACAAGGTGTGAATAAGTAGGAAAATGAGATCTACAAGCAAGAGAAAAATCAATCATCAGAAACATGCTGAGAAAAGGTGGAGGTGATGAAGTTAACAAAAGTGTTAAACAAGCTATTATAAATTGTATACTCATTAAGGTAAAAGATTTAAAGGGAAACATGAATATGAGAGAAGAAAGGGAATATGGTTTTTAAAAACTAAATTGAAGTTCAAGAACCAAAAAATTCAATATCTGAAATGAAAAGTTCACTGGATAGGATTAATAGCAGATTACACACTACAGAAAAAATTCTGAACTTGAAGGCTCAGAAATAGAAGCTGTCCTGAGTACAAAGAGGTAAGTGGGAAAATGAACAAATGACCTGTAGGATAATATCGAGCAGTCTAACATACCTGCAGTTAGAGTCCCAAAGGGGTAAAAAGGGAGGGGGAGTATAAAGAAATAAGAGCTTAAATTTTTCCAAATTTAATGAAAACTTTGAACCCACAGAGCCAAGAATTTCAGGAAATCTTAAGGAGGATAAACATAAAGAAAACCACAATAAAGAATGTCAAAGTGTTGAAAATAATTAAGATGTTAATCTTAAAAGTAGCTAGAGGAAAATGACCCATTACATAAACAGAAAACAAAAGACAAGAATTGCCACTACAGTAACCCTATGTTGCTAGAACTACCAATGACGCAGATCTCTCAAGAATTTAGATTTTGTTTACCCGACTAAGTAAAAAGAACAATCAAATAAACAGCAACAACAACAGTTCAGGTGCTAGATTAAGTCAAATAGAACATAAAAGTTTTAGTGGAAAACGGAAGTAAAATATGACATCAGATAAAAAGGATTGTAACATCTTAACTTTTTTTAGTAAACTACTGTTTAGTCCAGACTATAGTCAACCAGCCAAGCAAACAATTCGAACGCATCAGGCTACTCAAACTAGTCTATCGAAATAAAGATCTCTGGTAAATGCATCCATATCAATATATTCAGTGCAATCTAAAAGTATATTGCTCTCTCCTTGGTCTAGTACACTCAGGGTTGATTTCCATAAGTATTCTTTAGATTTTGTCAATATAAATGAGCAAAACTTTATCCTTAGTTGCCTCTCCTCTTGGGTTTGACTTGGGTAATTGCCTTCTAGGTATACTAGAATCTGATGCTGGTTGTACATCTCTAGACTTTGAAGAAGATAGTTTTCTATTTGCACCAGTTCTGGGCCTGTTCCTCAGATCCATTTCTCTCCTTCTCCTCCTGTGCTCCATATCACAGGTGAGCCGATACCTCCAAGTTATATTTTCTGCCTTCTGTGTGAAGTTGGAGGACAGGAAAAAGAGAGAAGCCAGAACATCTTTTCCCTTCCTTCTCTGCTTTGGCAGCACCTCCAACAACAACTACAATTCTTCCATGGTTCCAGCTCCTGCAGGGCAGGCCCGGCATAGTTCTGGCTTCTATTGATTAACTCTGGACCCCGGGCTCCAGTAACTACCTCTTCCCCTTGTTCCTGACTCTGTAAGAAATTCAAGGTTCTTCCAACACAATCATTAAAGGCCCTTAGCTTTTAGGTGGACACTTGAGCCTAATAATTAGGATATGAACTTGAAGTCTCTGTGCCTCTCATGCTGCTCTATAGCGTGGCCACTCAGCCCCTTAGAGCCTTGCTTTCGATGGGCACTTCATTCCAGGTAGCTAGAAGTTTTCATTTAATTGACTGTTTCACCATTATATGTCTGATCTGTCAGAGTCCCATTATTTAAAGATGGATTTTCACTGCCCTTGGTCCCAACAGGCCCAAATAACCAATTCTTATTTTTCTCCTCTTTTCCTGAAGTTCCGTTGTCAGCAACCACTCCTTGTACTCACTTCTGCATAAGTTGGTGTTTAATTATATGCAACAGAAACTTGCTCTGGCTCATTAAAGCAGACAAAGAATTTGTGAAAAGGATGTCAGGTAGCTCATGGACTCTTCACGGGGCTTGAGAACCAGATCTATAGCCACACAGTCAGGAACAACACCCCAAATTATTCTGCTGATCCAGTAAGGACAGCATTTCTGCTGCCGCTGAGGCTAGTTTACACTCCCAATCCCCCAGAAATTAGATGCTGGAGCTGCTGCCCCTGTACCCATTACCAAAAATGAATTCTACTTGGTTCCTACTAACATTCTCTAATGTTAGTATCATATGATTTAAACCTTCTCTTTGGGGGAAGTAGGACTTACATTTTTGATGAGTTTGGAAGAGATCATGGGGGTGTGCCTTCTGCTTCCCTTTCCCTTTGGGAGTACACATTTTAATCTGCTCTATGCACCAAGTTTTATAAGAACAGACCTCATATAGGAAGATCTGCATACTGTCTGCACTGTCTATAACTGGATGGGCAAAATTAATTTAGGTCTCACTATCAGGAAGCCCACGTATCTGCATCTCAAAGTCATAGTCTCCAATATCAGCTTTACAGTAGTAAAGATGGGAGTTTATTCTTTGGCATATTTGTCAATTGGTTTTAGACCCTCTGACATTTATCAGTGTTACACAGTTAAATGTGACATAGCCCCTGCCCTTGGAGGGCTCTTGGTCTAGTGGGAGTGGGATACATAGCAGATCATTATAACACAATATGACTCCTGAGACCATGCTCGACTGTGTCATTTCCTAGAGTATAATCCAGAGCATTTAGGTAAAGAATGCAAAATTATAGACTTTTTCCTTGCAGTGACTGCCCATCTGGCTTTTACTTATTTAAAACTGAAACAAGTCTACGGCCATGCTACCCTGAACAAGCCCGATCCCGTCTGATCTCGGAAGCTAAGCACGGTCGGGCCTGTTTAGTACTTGGATGGGAGACCACCTAGGAAGACCAGGTGCTATAGGCATAAAAAAATTAAAAAATAAAGGACTGTAAGCTGACAAGGTCCTCTCAATCTGTGAGGTCAACCAAGGGTCACCTAGCCAATAAATAAATAAATAAAAATAAAAAAATAAAATTGAGAAGAGTGAAATTTGCAAGCAGGTAAAAAGGAAAGAAATACTAGAATGAGACTGCCTCCGTTTCACTTTGTTACGGTAAGTAGGAGAGAAACTCGCTTCAATCTAATTCCTCAAGTCAGGGTTTGATGGGAAACGCTGGGATTCCTGCTCTGTCTTTCTTTCTCTAGTCGTTCAGGGACCTCAGAGACTTACAGACTACCTGAGCTAGGAAGGCCCTCTGAGTTCATACAATCCAACACCTTCCCTTTCAGATGAAGAAACTGAGACCCAGAGAGAAGAAAGGGTTTTTTTCAGGGCCAACCAGAGGTCAGATGGCAAAGCTGGGATCAGAACTCAAGGTTATGGTCAAGCCAGATGGAGATGGAGTATTGGTGGCAACAAGCAGCCTCCACTCCCGACCCTAGGAAGTGAACTAAAGCTGTTAGAGCCCAGAAGGCCCCTCCTGCTATCCTCTTGGCCCACTGCACCTCACACACATTCAGAATACAGAGGTCTCACCATCCCTTCCCTGGGTTGTGAAGTGAGTTTATGGAAGGAGGCTGAAGTCCAACCAATTCTGTGGTCTGGTCAGGGATGCCCAGATAACTGCTCTAGGAAGAAAGAGAACTG
Organism: Pteropus medius; assembly: GCF_902729225.1. Taxonomy (NCBI): domain Eukaryota; kingdom Metazoa; phylum Chordata; class Mammalia; order Chiroptera; family Pteropodidae; genus Pteropus; species Pteropus medius. Next base: position 1,332,377 of record NW_024349803.1, on the reverse strand, counting down.
AGACACTAGCTTTGCAAAAAAAATTAAAAAACAAATAAAATGAAATAGATGCCTTTGCTTTGGTCAGGGGGCCACTTTCTGGGGAAAGGGGAGGCTCTCTGCTTTCTCTCTTCATTCGCCCAGGTCTCTTGCCTCCATGCTCAGCAGAACATTTCTCTCCACACTTTCTCTTGATCTCCTGTCTCCACCACCTTCTTTTCCTCCCCAAACCCAAGTGATCACCTTCTTTGTGAGTTATTAATTGGTCAGTAAATACAATCTTTAATCGAACAAGGTTTCAGTGATTTTATTGCGTAACCATATTCTGGTAACATCACAAGAATTCTAAATAAAAAGAAGAAACATTCGACCCGCAGTTCCACCACCACCAGATGAAATGGCTTTTGATTGCCTGAGTTCATTCAGTTCCTGACTCGACATTAAACAGTTTTCATATAACTACCATTTCTTACACCTTCTTATATCCCAGGTACCTTGAGAAGCACTTTAAACAATATAAGCCCAGAATATTTCCCAGAATCCTTTTTTTCTGGCTACTCAGAATTCCTTTTAATAACAAAAATAACTAACATTTGTTGAGAACATACTATGTGCCAGACATCTGCTCTCTTTTCCCCCTAATGACCCAGGTTTGTGTGCTTTGCCCGCCAAATTCTCCAGATGGAGAACTGTGGTCCAAGGAGGTCAGTGGCCTCTCCAAGGTCGCCGGGGTAGTTAGTTTCTTTCTGTGTAAAAGGTGAGAATGTCTTAGTTATTACTTCCTCATTTGGGTTTCCGGGAACAGTTGGGGTTTGACTGTGAGTTCCTTTGTTGTTATTGCCTCTGTGGCTTTGGTGTTTTAGGTGTAATTCCCAGACAGCCCTGAGTAAAGGATGCCCTTGCTTCCTGTTATGTCAAACATCACAAGAAGAGACAAAAGAGTCTAAAACAAAGGCTACGGGATGAGGACGTATTTTCACTGATACGTAGAACAAATGGGAACCCAGCCAGGGACAGCTGGGCAGAAAGAGCTCCCTACAGTCCTGCAGCCATAGTAGCCCTTCTGGGGAAGTGAAGGAGGCCAGGCCAAGAGTAGCCTGATGTCTTCTCGAGATTCTTTTTGTGAAGAGGAACAGAAACCAACCCAGGAACAATATGTTAGGAGGATGTGGGGGTAAATCAGCGGGACCTGGGGAAGGACTAAAGCCAGGGGTGGAGCCGTCAGAGACCTGCCAGTAGCTCCTCTCTCTCCTACCTCTGCTTCAACTCCCCCTGCCCCATCTCCTGTGGCCATCTCTGCTTCCATGTTCTCATGGCCAACGATGGCCACCTCATCCCAAGGGCAACTGGGTCAGCTTTGGAGGGTGCAGAAGCTCCATCCCTTCCCACTCTAGTCCTTTTCCCTTCCCACCCCTGCCACCACCCACCACCTGTGCTCCTGGTCCCTTCTTCCCTGCTGGCTCTGATGCTCTTTTTTACCCCACCCTAGGCTGAAGCTGAGGCAGGGAGTGAGCGTGGTGAGGGGGGGGGAGGCAGGAGGGGTTGGGGGGAAGGAGGGGGGTTGGGGGGGCGGGAGGGGAGGCGGGTTGGAAGCCAGGGCCAGGAGTCTGCTGACGGAGCTCGGAGGGAAGTAGAAGCCAGCATATTCCTTCCTTGGGGACTTCTGAGAAATCCCTTTCCATATGGTTCCCCGTCTGTGCTGTGACCTTGCTGGGATGCTCTGCTTGGGGATCAGTGGATTTCTCCACAGTTCTGGAAGAGAGAAGCAAAATGTTCTCTTGCTCAGGGCAGCAGCAAAGCACACCGCTGTTAGATTCCTGAAGAGAGCTCGCAGTTTGGGCTGTTAGGAGCCATCCGGTTCTGGTTTCTCGGTGTCCCCTTTCCTTTCTGCCTGCAGATTCATTATTTGGACAGTCTCCTTTTTAGACATTATGAACAAGGCCTGTGAGACTTTCTGTTCCCTCATTCATGCCACAGCTATTCTGAGCTGGGCACAGGAGGCTCATGATAGGTGGGGGTGACAAACCCATGGAAAGAGGAGGAACCCAAACATCCTCTTGTTTCTCCTGCTGGCAGGCCACACTTGCCTTTAATGCAGGTGCAGCAATAATCTGAACGCTCAGTCTCTAAGACTTCAGGAAATCCTCGTACCAGGTTTCCTTTCCCAAGGATCTCTGAGAATTCTTACATGTTGTACTTGTTTGTTGTGGTTGTCACTTGTCATCTCTATCTGCCCCACTGGACCCCTGCTCTGGACCCTGGCATGACCTGCCCTCCCCAGGCTCCTGCTTCCCACACAACTTTGCCTAATGTGGGTATGTTCCCAGGGAACCCCAAGCTCCTGTCTCTCTTCTGCACTCTCTCTAGATGATCTCTTGGGTCATGGCTTTTAAATACCATCTGTCTGCCACTGACTTCACAAACCTATATCACCACCAATGACTTCTCCCCCGAGCTCCCATCCCGAATCGGCCCACTTCTTTCTCTCTCCATCAGTCGGCTCCTAGGTCACGTGGCAATGGTATCCTGACTTGCCTCTCTGCTTCCGCCCTTGCCCCGCTGCAATCCATTCCCACACAGCAACCAGAGTGAGCTTTTAAAACTACAAATGTTTAAAAATATCACTCTCCTGCTTAAGCCTTTCAATGGCTTCCTGTCACATTTAGAATAAAAACTTAATTTCTTACTCTGACCTACAATGCCTTCCCTAAGTTGGTCTCCACCTACCTCTCTGCTATTATCAAATATCAGCCATACCTCACTCTCTTTCTTTCTCTCTCTCTCTCTCTCTCTCCCTTCTCACACTCTCTAAGCCACACTTGGCCTTCTTTATGTTCACCAGAAGGACCAGGTCCACCACCACCCACCTTTGCAATAGCTGTTCCCTTTGCCTGGCAAGCTCTAACTGGCCTTTGAAGGCTGTGTGT